>NW_027210283.1:0-86584 GCF_027789765.1 Dendropsophus ebraccatus | reverse complement strand
CCCGCCCCATCGCGGTAAGCCCGCCCCCGCACCGACGCTATGCAATGCACTGCAAGTTGCCGACTGTACCGGGCTTAAGCCGGTAGAGCCCCGCCCCATCGCGGTAAGCCCCGCCCCCCGCACCGACGCTATGCAATGCACTGCAAGTTGCCGACTGTACCGGGCTTAAGCCGGTAAGCCCCGCCCCATCGCGGTAAGCCCCGCCCCCGCACCGACGCTATGCAATGCACTGCAAGTTGCCGACTGTACCGGGCTTAAGCCGGTAAGCCCCGCCCCATCGCGGTAAGCCCCGCCCCCCGCACCGACGCTATGCAATGCACTGCAAGTTGCCGACTGTACCGGGCTTAAGCCGGTAAGCCCCGCCCCATCGCTGTAAGCCCCGCCCCCGGCACCGACGCTATGCAATGCACTGCAAGTTTGCCGACTGTACCGGGCTTAAGCCGGTAAGCCCCGCCCCATCGCGGTAAGCCCCGCCCCCGGCACCGACGCTATGCAATGCACTGTAAGGTTGCCGACTGTACCGGGCTTAAGCCGGTAAGCCCCGCCCCCATCACGGGATCATGTTTAATAAAACAAATGGCGGTGCCTTGAAAAGTAACAGTGGCCCCAGCGCAAAAGGTAACGAAGTGTTGCGTCTGCTGAGGAGGTGGCAGTAAGCATTGCATGTTGTCAACTGTACCGAGCTTAAGCCGGTAAGCCACACCCCCACCCAATGCACGTGGCCAACCGTACCGGGCTTACGCCGGTAAGCCACGCCCCCTGCGCCAACCCAATGCTATGTAATGCACTGCAATGCAATTTGTTTTTTTATATTTAATGTTTGTTTTTGGGTGTGAGAGGAAACCGGAGTACCCAGACGAAACCCACGCAAACACAGAGAGAACATACACTTTGCAGATGTTGCCCTTAGTGGGATTTGAACCCAGGACCCCAGCGCTGCAAGGCTACTGTGCTAACCACTGAGCCACCGTGCTGCCTTTACTCCGATGCCATTTGAATGGGGGCATGTTTAAAAAACAAGTGGCGGTGCTATGCCATGAGAAGTAGCAGCCGCTTCAGCGCCAAAGGAAATGATGGGTTGCGTCTGCTGAAAAGGTGACAGTAAGCATTGCATGTTGCCATAGTTGCACACCTGTACCGGCATGACGCGGTAAGCCCCGCCCCAATCGCGGTAAGCCCCGCCCCCGGCACGACGCTATGCAATGCACTGTATGTTGCCGACTGTACCGGGCTTAAGCCGGTAAGCCCAACCCCCATCGCCGTAAGCCCCTCCCCCGGCACCGACGCTATGCAATGCACTGCATGTTTCCATCTGTACCGGGCTTAAGCCGGTAAGCCCCGCCCCATCGCGGTAAGCCCCGCCCCCGGCACCGACGCTATGCAATGCACTGCAAGTTGCCGACTGTACCGGGCTTAAGCCGGTAAGCCCCGCCCCATCGCGGTAAGCCCCGCCCCCCGCACCGACGCTATGCAATGCACTGCAAGTTGCCGACTGTACCGGGCTTAAGCCGGTAAGCCCCGCCCCATCGCGGTAAGCCCCGCCCCCCGCACCGACGCTATGCAATGCACTGCAAGTTGCCGACTGTACCGGGCTTAAGCCGGTAAGCCCCGCCCCATCGCGGTAAGCCCCGCCCCCCGCACCGACGCTATGCAATGCACTGCAAGTTGCCGACTGTACCGGGCTTAAGCCGGTAAGCCCCGCCCCATCGCTGTAAGCCCCGCCCCCGGCACCGACGCTATGCAATGCACTGCAAGTTGCCGACTGTACCGGGCTTAAGCCGGTAAGCCCCGCCCCATCGCGGTAAGCCCCGCCCCCGGCACCGACGCTATGCAATGCACTGTAAGTTGCCGACTGTACCGGGCTTAAGCCGGTAAGCCCCGCCCCCATCACGGGATCATGTTTAATAAAAACAAATGGCGGTGCCTTGAAAAGTAACAGTGGCCCCAGCGCGAAAGGTAACGAAGTGTTGCGTCTGCTGAGGAGGTGGCAGTAAGCATTGCATGTTGTCAACTGTACCGAGCTTAAGCGGTAAGCCACACCCCCACCCAATGCACGTGGCCAACCGTACCGGGCTTACGCCGGTAAGCCACGCCCCCTGCGCCAACCCAATGCTATGTAATGCACTGCAATGCAATTTGTTTTTTTATATTTAATGTTTGTTTTTGGGTGTGAGAGGAAACCGGAGTACCCAGACGAAACCCACGCAAACACAGAGAGAACATACACTTTGCAGATGTTGCCCTTAGTGGGATTTGAACCCAGGACCCCAGCGCTGCAAGGCTACTGTGCTAACCACTGAGCCACCGTGCTGCCTTTACTCCGATGCCATTTGAATGGGGGCATGTTTAAAAAACAAGTGGCGGTGCTATGCCATGAGAAGTAGCAGCCGCTTCAGCGCCAAAGGAAATGATGGGTTGCGTCTGCTGAAAAGGTGACAGTAAGCATTGCATGTTGCCATAGTTGCACACTGTACCGGGCATGACGCGGTAAGCCCCGCCCCAATCGCGGTAAGCCCCGCCCCCGGCACGACGCTATGCAATGCACTGTATGTTGCCGACTGTACCGGGCTTAAGCCGGTAAGCCCAACCCCCATCGCCGTAAGCCCCTCCCCCGGCACCGACGCTATGCAATGCACTGCATGTTTCCATCTGTACCGGGCTTAAGCCGGTAAGCCCCGCCCCATCGCGGTAAGCCCCGCCCCCGGCACCGACGCTATGCAATGCACTGCAAGTTGCCGACTGTACCGGGCTTAAGCCGGTAAGCCCCGCCCCATCGCGGTAAGCCCCGCCCCCCGCACCGACGCTATGCAATGCACTGCAAGTTGCCGACTGTACCGGGCTTAAGCCGGTAAGCCCCGCCCCATCGCGGTAAGCCCCGCCCCCCGCACCGACGCTATGCAATGCACTGCAAGTTGCCGACTGTACCGGGCTTAAGCCGGTAAGCCCCGCCCCATCGCGGTAAGCCCCGCCCCCCGCACCGACGCTATGCAATGCACTGCAAGTTGCCGACTGTACCGGGCTTAAGCCGGTAAGCCCCGCCCCATCGCTGTAAGCCCCGCCCCCGGCACCGACGCTATGCAATGCACTGCAAGTTGCCGACTGTACCGGGCTTAAGCCGGTAAGCCCCGCCCCAACGCGGTAAGCCCCGCCCCCGGCACCGAGGCTATGCAATGCACTGTAAGTTGCCGACTGTACCGGGCTTAAGCCGGTAAGCCCCGCCCCCATCACGGGATCATGTTTAATAAAACAAATGGCGGTGCCTTGAAAAGTAACAGTGGCCCCAGCGCGAAAGGTAACGAAGTGTTGCGTCTGCTGAAGAGGTGGCAGTAAGCATTGCATGTTGTCAACTGTACCGAGCTTAAGCCGGTAAGCCACACCCCCACCCAATGCACGTGGCCAACCGTACCAGGCTTACGCCGGTAAGCCACGCCCCCTGCGCCAACCCAATGCTATGTAATGCACTGCAATGCAATTTGTTTTTTTTATATTTAATGTTTGTTTTTGGGTGTGAGAGGAAACCGGAGTACCCAGACGAAACCCACGCAAACACAGAGAGAACATACACTTTGCAGATGTTGCCCTTAGTGGGATTTGAACCCAGGACCCCAGCGCTGCAAGGCTACTGTGCTAGCCACTGAGCCACCGTGCTGCCTTTACTCCGATGCCATTTGAATGGGGGCATGTTTAAAAAACAAGTGGCGGTGCTATGCCATGAGAAGTAGCAGCCGCTTCAGCGCCAAAGGAAATGATGGGTTGCGTCTGCTGAAAAGGTGACAGTAAGCATTGCATGTTGCCATAGTTGCACACTGTACCGGGCATGACGCGGTAAGCCCCGCCCCAATCGCGGTAAGCCCCGCCCCCGGCACGACGCTATGCAATGCACTGTATGTTGCCGACTGTACCGGGCTTAAGCCGGTAAGCCCAACCCCCATCGCCGTAAGCCCCTCCCCCGGCACCGACGCTATGCAATGCACTGCATGTTTCCATCTGTACCGGGCTTAAGCCGGTAAGCCCCGCCCCATCGCGGTAAGCCCCGCCCCCGGCACCGACGCTATGCAATGCACTGCAAGTTGCCGACTGTACCGGGCTTAAGCCGGTAAGCCCCGCCCCATCGCGGTAAGCCCCGCCCCCCGCACCGACGCTATGCAATGCACTGCAAGTTGCCGACTGTACCGGGCTTAAGCCGGTAAGCCCCGCCCCATCGCGGTAAGCCCCGCCCCCGGCACCGACGCTATGCAATGCACTGTATGTTGCCGACTGTACCGGGCTTAAGCCGGTAAGCCCAACCCCCATCGCCGTAAGCCCCGCCCCCGGCACCGACGCTATGCAATGCACTGCATGTTTCCAACTGTACCGGGCTTAAGCCGGTAAGCCCAACCCCCATCGCCGTAAGCCCCGCCCCCGGCACCGACGCTATGCAATGCACTGCATGTTTCCATCTGTACCGGGCTTAAGCCGGTAAGCCCCGCCCCCATCGCGGTAACCCCCGCCCCCGGCACGACGCTATGCAATGCACTGTATGTTGCCGACTGTACCGGGCTTAAGCCGGTAAGCCCAACCCCCATCGCAGTAAGCCCCGCCCCCGGCACCGACGCTATGCAATGCACTGCATGTTTCCATCTGTACCCGGCTTAAGCCGGTAAGCCCCGCCCCATCGCGGTAAGCCCCGCCCCCCACACCGACGCTATGCAATGCACTGCAAGTTGCCGACTGTACCGGGCATAAGCCGGTAAGCCCCGCCCCATCGCGGTAAGCCCCGCCCCCCGCACCGACGCTATGCAATGCACTGCAAGTTGCCGACTGTACCGGGCTTAAGCCGGTAAGCCCCGCCCAATCGCGGTAAGCCCCGCCCCCCGCACCGACGCTATGCAATGCACTGCAAGTTGCCGACTGTACCGGGCTTAAACCGGTAAGCCCCGCCCCATCGCGGTAAGCCCCGCCCCCCGCACCGACGCTATGCAATGCACTGCAAGTTGCCGACTGTACCGGGCTTAAGCCGGTAAGCCCCGCCCCATCGCGGTAAGCCCCGCCCCCCGCACCGCCGCTATGCAATGCACTGCAAGTTGCCGACTGTACCGGGCTTAAGCCGGTAAGCCCCGCCCCATCGCGGTAAGCCCCGCCCCCCGCACGACGCTATGCAATGCACTGCAAGTTGCCGACTGTACCGGGCTTAAGCCGGTAAGCCCCGCCCCCCGCACCGACGCTATGCAATGCACTGCAAGTTGCCGACTGTACCGGGCTTAAGCCGGTAAGCCCCGCCCCCCGCACCGACGCTATGCAATGCACTGCAAGTTGCCGACTGTACCGGGCTTAAGCCGGTAAGCCCCGCCCCATCGCGGTAAGCCCCGCCCCCCGCACCGCCGCTATGCAATGCACTGCAAGTTGCCGACTGTACCGGGCTTAAGCCGGTAAGCCCCGCCCCATCGCGGTAAGCCCCGCCCCCCGCACGACGCTATGCAATGCACTGCAAGTTGCCAACTGTACCGGGCTTAAGCCGGTAAGCCCCGCCCCATCGCGGTAAGCCCCGCCCCCGGCACCGACGCTATGCAATGCACTGTAAGTTGCCGACTGTACCGGGCTTAAGCCGGTAAGCCCCGCCCCCATCACGGGATCATGTTTAATAAAACAAATGGCGGTGCCTTGAAAAGTAACAGTGGCCCCAGCGCGAAAGGTAACGAAGTGTTGCGTCTGCTGAAGAGGTGGCAGTAAGCATTGCATGTTGTCAACTGTACCGAGCTTAAGCCGGTAAGCCACACCCCCACCCAATGCACGTGGCCAAACCACGCCCCCTGCGCCAACCCAATGCTATGTAATGCACTGCAATGCAATTTGTTTTTTTTATATTTAATGTTTGTTTTTGGGTGTGAGAGGAAACCGGAGTACCCAGACGAAACCCACGCAAACACAGAGAGAACATACACTTTGCAGATGTTGCCCTTAGTGGGATTTGAACCCAGGACCCCAGCGCTGCAAGGCTACTGTGCTAACCACTGAGCCACCGTGCTGCCTTTACTCCGATGCCATTTGAATGGGGGCATGTTTAAAAAACAAGTGGCGGTGCTATGCCATGAGAAGTAGCAGCCGCTTCAGCGCCAAAGGAAATGATGGGTTGCGTCTGCTGAAAAGGTGACAGTAAGCATTGCATGTTGCCATAGTTGCACACTGTACCGGGCATGACGCGGTAAGCCCCGCCCCAATCGCGGTAAGCCCCGCCCCCGGCACGACGCTATGCAATGCACTGTATGTTGCCGACTGTACCGGGCTTAAGCCGGTAAGCCCAACCCCCATCGCCGTAAGCCCCTCCCCCGGCACCGACGCTATGCAATGCACTGCATGTTTCCATCTGTACCGGGCTTAAGCCGGTAAGCCCCGCCCCATCGCGGTAAGCCCCGCCCCCGGCACCGACGCTATGCAATGCACTGCATGTTGCCGACTGTACCGGGCTTAAGCCGGTAAGCCCCGCCCCATCGCGGTAAGCCCCGCCCCCCGCACCGACGCTATGCAATGCACTGCAAGTTGCCGACTGTACCGGGCTTAAGCCGGTAAGCCCCGCCCCATCGCGGTAAGCCCCGCCCCCCGCACCGACGCTATGCAATGCACTGCAAGTTGCCGACTGTACCGGGCTTAAGCCGGTAAGCCCCGCCCCATCGCGGTAAGCCCCGCCCCCCGCACCGACGCTATGCAATGCACTGCAAGTTGCCGACTGTACCGGGCTTAAGCCGGTAAGCCCCGCCACATCGCTGTAAGCCCCGCCCCCGGCACCGACGCTATGCAATGCACTGCAAGTTGCCGACTGTACCGGGCTTAAGCCGGTAAGCCCCGCCCCATCGCGGTAAGCCCCGCCCCCGGCACCGACGCTATGCAATGCACTGTAAGTTGCCGACTGTACCGGGCTTAAGCCGGTAAGCCCCGCCCCCATCACGGGATCATGTTTAATAAAACAAATGGCGGTGCCTTGAAAAGTAACAGTGGCCCCAGCGCAAAAGGTAACGAAGTGTTGCGTCTGCTGAGGAGGTGGCAGTAAGCATTGCATGTTGTCAACTGTACCGAGCTTAAGCCGGTAAGCCACACCCCCACCCAATGCACGTGGCCAACCGTACCGGGCTTACGCCGGTAAGCCACGCCCCCTGCGCCAACCCAATGCTATGTAATGCACTGCAATGCAATTTGTTTTTTTTATATTTAATGTTTGTTTTTGGGTGTGAGAGGAAACCGGAGTACCCAGACGAAACCCACGCAAACACAGAGAGAACATACACTTTGCAGATGTTGCCCTTAGTGGGATTTGAACCCAGGACCCCAGCGCTGCAAGGCTACTGTGCTAACCACTGAGCCACCGTGCTGCCTTTACTCCGATGCCATTTGAATGGGGGCATGTTTAAAAAACAAGTGGCGGTGCTATGCCATGAGAAGTAGCAGCCGCTTCAGCGCCAAAGGAAATGATGGGTTGCGTCTGCTGAAAAGGTGACAGTAAGCATTGCATGTTGCCATAGTTGCACACTGTACCGGGCATGACGCGGTAAGCCCCGCCCCAATCGCGGTAAGCCCCGCCCCCGGCACGACGCTATGCAATGCACTGTATGTTGCCGACTGTACCGGGCTTAAGCCGGTAAGCCCAACCCCCATCGCCGTAAGCCCCTCCCCCGGCACCGACGCTATGCAATGCACTGCATGTTTCCATCTGTACCGGGCTTAAGCCGGTAAGCCCCGCCCCATCGCGGTAAGCCCCGCCCCCGGCACCGACGCTATGCAATGCACTGCAAGTTGCCGACTGTACCGGGCTTAAGCCGGTAAGCCCCGCCCCATCGCGGTAAGCCCCGCCCCCCGCACCGACGCTATGCAATGCACTGCAAGTTGCCGACTGTACCGGGCTTAAGCCGGTAAGCCCCGCCCCATCGCGGTAAGCCCCGCCCCCCGCACCGACGCTATGCAATGCACTGCAAGTTGCCGACTGTACCGGGCTTAAGCCGGTAAGCCCCGCCCCATCGCGGTAAGCCCCGCCCCCCGCACCGACGCTATGCAATGCACTGCAAGTTGCCGACTGTACCGGGCTTAAGCCGGTAAGCCCCGCCCCATCGCTGTAAGCCCCGCCCCCGGCACCGACGCTATGCAATGCACTGCAAGTTGCCGACTGTACCGGGCTTAAGCCGGTAAGCCCCGCCCCATCGCGGTAAGCCCCGCCCCCGGCACCGAGGCTATGCAATGCACTGTAAGTTGCCGACTGTACCGGGCTTAAGCCGGTAAGCCCCGCCCCCATCACGGGATCATGTTTAATAAAACAAATGGCGGTGCCTTGAAAAGTAACAGTGGCCCCAGCGCGAAAGGTAACGAAGTGTTGCGTCTGCTGAAGAGGTGGCAGTAAGCATTGCATGTTGTCAACTGTACCGAGCTTAAGCCGGTAAGCCACACCCCCACCCAATGCACGTGGCCAACCGTACCAGGCTTACGCCGGTAAGCCACGCCCCCTGCGCCAACCCAATGCTATGTAATGCACTGCAATGCAATTTGTTTTTTTTATATTTAATGTTTGTTTTTGGGTGTGAGAGGAAACCGGAGTACCCAGACGAAACCCACGCAAACACAGAGAGAACATACACTTTGCAGATGTTGCCCTTAGTGGGATTTGAACCCAGGACCCCAGCGCTGCAAGGCTACTGTGCTAGCCACTGAGCCACCGTGCTGCCTTTACTCCGATGCCATTTGAATGGGGGCATGTTTAAAAAACAAGTGGCGGTGCTATGCCATGAGAAGTAGCAGCCGCTTCAGCGCCAAAGGAAATGATGGGTTGCGTCTGCTGAAAAGGTGACAGTAAGCATTGCATGTTGCCATAGTTGCACACTGTACCGGGCATGACGCGGTAAGCCCCGCCCCAATCGCGGTAAGCCCCGCCCCCGGCACGACGCTATGCAATGCACTGTATGTTGCCGACTGTACCGGGCTTAAGCCGGTAAGCCCAACCCCCATCGCCGTAAGCCCCTCCCCCGGCACCGACGCTATGCAATGCACTGCATGTTTCCATCTGTACCGGGCTTAAGCCGGTAAGCCCCGCCCCATCGCGGTAAGCCCCGCCCCCGGCACCGACGCTATGCAATGCACTGCAAGTTGCCGACTGTACCGGGCTTAAGCCGGTAAGCCCCGCCCCATCGCGGTAAGCCCCGCCCCCCGCACCGACGCTATGCAATGCACTGCAAGTTGCCGACTGTACCGGGCTTAAGCCGGTAAGCCCCGCCCCATCGCGGTAAGCCCCGCCCCCGGCACCGACGCTATGCAATGCACTGTATGTTGCCGACTGTACCGGGCTTAAGCCGGTAAGCCCAACCCCCATCGCCGTAAGCCCCGCCCCCGGCACCGACGCTATGCAATGCACTGCATGTTTCCATCTGTACCGGGCTTAAGCCGGTAAGCCCAACCCCCATCGCCGTAAGCCCCGCCCCCGGCACCGACGCTATGCAATGCACTGCATGTTTCCATCTGTACCGGGCTTAAGCCGGTAAGCCCCGCCCCCATCGCGGTAAGCCCCGCCCCCGGCACGACGCTATGCAATGCACTGTATGTTGCCGACTGTACCGGGCTTAAGCCGGTAAGCCCAACCCCCATCGCAGTAAGCCCCGCCCCCGGCACCGACGCTATGCAATGCACTGCATGTTTCCATCTGTACCCGGCTTAAGCCGGTAAGCCCCGCCCCATCGCGGTAAGCCCCGCCCCCCCCACCGACGCTATGCAATGCACTGCAAGTTGCCGACTGTACCGGGCTTAAGCCGGTAAGCCCCGCCCCATCGCGGTAAGCCCCGCCCCCCGCACCGACGCTATGCAATGCACTGCAAGTTGCCGACTGTACCGGGCTTAAGCCGGTAAGCCCCGCCCAATCGCGGTAAGCCCCGCCCCCCGCACCGACGCTATGCAATGCACTGCAAGTTGCCGACTGTACCGGGCTTAAACCGGTAAGCCCCGCCCCATCGCGGTAAGCCCCGCCCCCCGCACCGACGCTATGCAATGCACTGCAAGTTGCCGACTGTACCGGGCTTAAGCCGGTAAGCCCCGCCCCATCGCGGTAAGCCCCGCCCCCCGCACCGCCGCTATGCAATGCACTGCAAGTTGCCGACTGTACCGGGCTTAAGCCGGTAAGCCCCGCCCCATCGCGGTAAGCCCCGCCCCCCGCACGACGCTATGCAATGCACTGCAAGTTGCCGACTGTACCGGGCTTAAGCCGGTAAGCCCCGCCCCCCGCACCGACGCTATGCAATGCACTGCAAGTTGCCGACTGTACCGGGCTTAAGCCGGTAAGCCCCGCCCCCCGCACCGACGCTATGCAATGCACTGCAAGTTGCCGACTGTACCGGGCTTAAGCCGGTAAGCCCCGCCCCATCGCGGTAAGCCCCGCCCCCCGCACCGCCGCTATGCAATGCACTGCAAGTTGCCGACTGTACCGGGCTTAAGCCGGTAAGCCCCGCCCCATCGCGGTAAGCCCCGCCCCCCGCACGACGCTATGCAATGCACTGCAAGTTGCCAACTGTACCGGGCTTAAGCCGGTAAGCCCCGCCCCATCGCGGTAAGCCCCGCCCCCGGCACCGACGCTATGCAATGCACTGTAAGTTGCCGACTGTACCGGGCTTAAGCCGGTAAGCCCCGCCCCCATCACGGGATCATGTTTAATAAAACAAATGGCGGTGCCTTGAAAAGTAACAGTGGCCCCAGCGCGAAAGGTAACGAAGTGTTGCGTCTGCTGAAGAGGTGGCAGTAAGCATTGCATGTTGTCAACTGTACCGAGCTTAAGCCGGTAAGCCACACCCCCACCCAATGCACGTGGCCAAACCACGCCCCCTGCGCCAACCCAATGCTATGTAATGCACTGCAATGCAATTTGTTTTTTTTATATTTAATGTTTGTTTTTGGGTGTGAGAGGAAACCGGAGTACCCAGACGAAACCCACGCAAACACAGAGAGAACATACACTTTGCAGATGTTGCCCTTAGTGGGATTTGAACCCAGGACCCCAGCGCTGCAAGGCTACTGTGCTAACCACTGAGCCACCGTGCTGCCTTTACTCCGATGCCATTTGAATGGGGGCATGTTTAAAAAACAAGTGGCGGTGCTATGCCATGAGAAGTAGCAGCCGCTTCAGCGCCAAAGGAAATGATGGGTTGCGTCTGCTGAAAAGGTGACAGTAAGCATTGCATGTTGCCATAGTTGCACACTGTACCGGGCATGACGCGGTAAGCCCCGCCCCAATCGCGGTAAGCCCCGCCCCCGGCACGACGCTATGCAATGCACTGTATGTTGCCGACTGTACCGGGCTTAAGCCGGTAAGCCCAACCCCCATCGCCGTAAGCCCCGCCCCCGGCACCGACGCTATGCAATGCACTGCATGTTTCCATCTGTACCGGGCTTAAGCCGGTAAGCCCCGCCCCATCGCGGTAAGCCCCGCCCCCCGCACCGACGCTATGCAATGCACTGCAAGTTGCCGACTGTACCGGGCTTAAGCCGGTAAGCCCCGCCCCATCGCGGTAAGCCCCGCCCCCCGCACCGACGCTATGCAATGCACTGCAAGTTGCCGACTGTACCGGGCTTAAGCCGGTAAGCCCCGCCCCATCGCGGTAAGCCCCGCCCCCCGCACCGACGCTATGCAATGCACTGCAAGTTGCCGACTGTACCGGGCTTAAGCCGGTAAGCCCCGCCCCATCGCGGTAAGCCCCGCCCCCCGCACCGACGCTATGCAATGCACTGCAAGTTGCCGACTGTACCGGGCTTAAGCCGGTAAGCCCCGCCCCATCGCTGTAAGCCCCGCCCCCGGCACCGACGCTATGCAATGCACTGCAAGTTGCTGACTGTACCGGGCTTAAGCCGGTAAGCCCCGCCCCATCGCGGTAAGCCCCGCCCCCGGCACCGAGGCTATGCAATGCACTGTAAGTTGCCGACTGTACCGGGCTTAAGCCGGTAAGCCCCGCCCCCATCACGGGATCATGTTTAATAAAACAAATGGCGGTGCCTTGAAAAGTAACAGTGGCCCCAGCGCGAAAGGTAACGAAGTGTTGCGTCTGCTGAAGAGGTGGCAGTAAGCATTGCATGTTGTCAACTGTTCCGAGCTTAAGCCGGTAAGCCACACCCCCACCCAATGCACGTGGCCAACCGTACCGGGCTTACGCCGGTAAGCCTCGCCCCCTGCGCCAACCCAATGCTATGTAATGCACTGCAATGCAATTTGTTTTTTTTATATTTAATGTTTGTTTTTGGGTGTGAGAGGAAACCGGAGTACCCAGACGAAACCCACGCAAACACAGAGAGAACATACACTTTGCAGATGTTGCCCTTAGTGGGATTTGAACCCAGGACCCCAGCGCTGCAAGGCTACTGTGCTAACCACTGAGCCACCGTGCTGCCTTTACTCCGATGCCATTTGAATGGGGGCATGTTTAAAAAACAAGTGGCGGTGCTATGCCATGAGAAGTAGCAGCCGCTTCAGCGCCAAAGGAAATGATGGGTTGCGTCTGCTGAAAAGGTGACAGTAAGCATTGCATGTTGCCATAGTTGCACACTGTACCGGGCATGACGCGGTAAGCCCCGCCCCAATCGCGGTAAGCCCCGCCCCCGGCACGACGCTATGCAATGCACTGTATGTTGCCGACTGTACCGGGCTTAAGCCGGTAAGCCCAACCCCCATCGCCGTAAGCCCCTCCCCCGGCACCGACGCTATGCAATGCACTGCATGTTTCCATCTGTACCGGGCTTAAGCCGGTAAGCCCCGCCCCATCGCGGTAAGCCCCGCCCCCCGCACCGACGCTATGCAATGCACTGCAAGTTGCCGACTGTACCGGGCTTAAGCCGGTAAGCCCCGCCCCATCGCGGTAAGCCCCGCCCCCCGCACCGACGCTATGCAATGCACTGCAAGTTGCCGACTGTACCGGGCTTAAGCCGGTAAGCCCCGCCCCATCGCGGTAAGCCCCGCCCCCCGCACCGACGCTATGCAATGCACTTCAAGTTGCCGACTGTACCGGGCTTAAGCCGGTAAGCCCCGCCCCATCGCGGTAAGCCCCGCCCCCGGCACCGACGCTATGCAATGCACTGCAAGTTGCCGACTGTACCGGGCTTAAGCCGGTAAGCCCCGCCCCATCGCGGTAAGCCCCGCCCCCGGCACCGACGCTATGCAATGCACTGTATGTTGCCGACTGTACCGGGCTTAAGCCGGTAAGCCCAACCCCCATCGCCGTAAGCCCCGCCCCCGGCACCGACGCTATGCAATGCACTGCATGTTTCCATCTGTACCGGGCTTAAGCCGGTAAGCCCAACCCCCATCGCCGTAAGCCCCGCCCCCGGCACCGACGCTATGCAATGCACTGCATGTTTCCATCTGTACCGGGCTTAAGCCGGTAAGCCCCGCCCCATCGCGGTAAGCCCCGCCCCCGGCACCGACGCTATGCAATGCACTGCAAGTTGCCGACTGTACCGGGCTTAAGCCGGTAAGCCCCGCCCCATCGCGGTAATCCCCGCCCCCCCGCACCGACGCTATGCAATGCACTGCAAGTTGCCGACTGTACCGGGCTTAAGCCGGTAAGCCCCGCCCCATCGCGGTAAGCCCCGCCCCCGGCACGACGCTATGCAATGCACTGTATGTTGCCGACTGTACCGGGCTTAAGCCGGTAAGCCCAACCCCCATCGCAGTAAGCCCCGCCCCCGGCACCGACGCTATGCAATGCACTGCATGTTTCCATCTGTACCCGGCTTAAGCCGGTAAGCCCCGCCCCATCGCGGTAAGCCCCGCCCCCCACACCGACGCTATGCAATGCACTGCAAGTTGCCGACTGTACCGGGCTTAAGCCGGTAAGCCCCGCCCCATCGCGGTAAGCCCCGCCCCCCGCACCGACGCTATGCAATGCACTGCAAGTTGCCGACTGTACCGGGCTTAAGCCGGTAAGCCCCGCCCAATCGCGGTAAGCCCCGCCCCCCGCACCGACGCTATGCAATGCACTGCAAGTTGCCGACTGTACCGGGCTTAAGCCGGTAAGCCCCGCCCCATCGCGGTAAGCCCCGCCCCCCGCACCGACGCTATGCAATGCACTGCAAGTTGCCGACTGTACCGGGCTTAAGCCGGTAAGACCCGCCCCATCGCGGTAAGCCCCGCCCCCCGCACCGCCGCTATGCAATGCACTGCAAGTTGCCGACTGTACCGGGCTTAAGCCGGTAAGCCCCGCCCCATCGCGGTAAGCCCCGCCCCCCGCACGACGCTATGCAATGCACTGCAAGTTGCCGACTGTACCGGGCTTAAGCCGGTAAGCCCCGCCCAATCGCGGTAAGCCCCGCCCCCCGCACCGACGCTATGCAATGCACTGCAAGTTGCCGACTGTACCGGGCTTAAGCCGGTAAGCCCCGCCCCATCGCGGTAAGCCCCGCCCCCCGCACCGACGCTATGCAATGCACTGCAAGTTGCCGACTGTACCGGGCTTAAGCCGGTAAGACCCGCCCCATCGCGGTAAGCCCCGCCCCCCGCACCGCCGCTATGCAATGCACTGCAAGTTGCCGACTGTACCGGGCTTAAGCCGGTAAGCCCCGCCCCATCGCGGTAAGCCCCGCCCCCCGCACCGACGCTATGCAATGCACTGCAAGTTGCCGACTGTACCGGGCTTAAGCCGGTAAGCCCCGCCCCATCGCGGTAAGCCCCGCCCCCCGCACCGACGCTATGCAATGCACTGCAAGTTGCCGACTGTACCGGGCTTAAGCCGGTAAGCCCCGCCCCATCGCGGTAAGCCCCGCCCCCCGCACCGACGCTATGCAATGCACTGCAAGTTGCCGACTGTACCGGGCTTAAGCCGGTAAGCCCCGCCCCATCGCGGTAAGCCCCGCCCCCCGCACCGACGCTATGCAATGCACTGTAAGTTGCCGACTGTACCGGGCTTAAGCCGGTAAGCCCCGCCCCATCGCTGTAAGCCCCGCCCCCGGCACCGACGCTATGCAATGCACTGCAAGTTGCTGACTGTACCGGGCTTAAGCCGGTAAGCCCCGCCCCATCGCGGTAAGCCCCGCCCCCGGCACCGAGGCTATGCAATGCACTGTAAGTTGCCGACTGTACCGGGCTTAAGCCGGTAAGCCCCGCCCCCATCACGGGATCATGTTTAATAAAACAAATGGCGGTGCCTTGAAAAGTAACAGTGGCCCCAGCGCGAAAGGTAACGAAGTGTTGCGTCTGCTGAAGAGGTGGCAGTAAGCATTGCATGTTGTCAACTGTTCCGAGCTTAAGCCGGTAAGCCACACCCCCACCCAATGCACGTGGCCAACCGTACCGGGCTTACGCCGGTAAGCCTCGCCCCCTGCGCCAACCCAATGCTATGTAATGCACTGCAATGCAATTTGTTTTTTTTATATTTAATGTTTGTTTTTGGGTGTGAGAGGAAACCGGAGTACCCAGACGAAACCCACGCAAACACAGAGAGAACATACACTTTGCAGATGTTGCCCTTAGTGGGATTTGAACCCAGGACCCCAGCGCTGCAAGGCTACTGTGCTAACCACTGAGCCACCGTGCTGCCTTTACTCCGATGCCATTTGAATGGGGGCATGTTTAAAAAACAAGTGGCGGTGCTATGCCATGAGAAGTAGCAGCCGCTTCAGCGCCAAAGGAAATGATGGGTTGCGTCTGCTGAAAAGGTGACAGTAAGCATTGCATGTTGCCATAGTTGCACACTGTACCGGGCATGACGCGGTAAGCCCCGCCCCAATCGCGGTAAGCCCCGCCCCCGGCACGACGCTATGCAATGCACTGTATGTTGCCGACTGTACCGGGCTTAAGCCGGTAAGCCCAACCCCCATCGCCGTAAGCCCCTCCCCCGGCACCGACGCTATGCAATGCACTGCATGTTTCCATCTGTACCGGGCTTAAGCCGGTAAGCCCCGCCCCATCGCGGTAAGCCCCGCCCCCCGCACCGACGCTATGCAATGCACTGCAAGTTGCCGACTGTACCGGGCTTAAGCCGGTAAGCCCCGCCCATCGCGGTAAGCCCCGCCCCCCGCACCGACGCTATGCAATGCACTGCAAGTTGCCGACTGTACCGGGCTTAAGCCGGTAAGCCCCGCCCCATCGCGGTAAGCCCCGCCCCCCGCACCGACGCTATGCAATGCACTTCAAGTTGCCGACTGTACCGGGCTTAAGCCGGTAAGCCCCGCCCCATCGCGGTAAGCCCCGCCCCCGGCACCGACGCTATGCAATGCACTGCAAGTTGCCGACTGTACCGGGCTTAAGCCGGTAAGCCCCGCCCCATCGCGGTAAGCCCCGCCCCCGGCACCGACGCTATGCAATGCACTGTATGTTGCCGACTGTACCGGGCTTAAGCCGGTAAGCCCAACCCCCATCGCCGTAAGCCCCGCCCCCGGCACCGACGCTATGCAATGCACTGCATGTTTCCATCTGTACCGGGCTTAAGCCGGTAAGCCCAACCCCCATCGCCGTAAGCCCCGCCCCCGGCACCGACGCTATGCAATGCACTGCATGTTTCCATCTGTACCGGGCTTAAGCCGGTAAGCCCCGCCCCATCGCGGTAAGCCCCGCCCCCGGCACCGACGCTATGCAATGCACTGCAAGTTGCCGACTGTACCGGGCTTAAGCCGGTAAGCCCCGCCCCATCGCGGTAAGCCCCGCCCCCCGCACCGACGCTATGCAATGCACTGCAAGTTGCCGACTGTACCGGGCTTAAGCCGGTAAGCCCCGCCCCATCGCGGTAAGCCCCGCCCCCGGCACGACGCTATGCAATGCACTGTATGTTGCCGACTGTACCGGGCTTAAGCCGGTAAGCCCAACCCCCATCGCAGTAAGCCCCGCCCCCGGCACCGACGCTATGCAATGCACTGCATGTTTCCATCTGTACCCGGCTTAAGCCGGTAAGCCCCGCCCCATCGCGGTAAGCCCCGCCCCCCACACCGACGCTATGCAATGCACTGCAAGTTGCCGACTGTACCGGGCTTAAGCCGGTAAGCCCCGCCCCATCGCGGTAAGCCCCGCCCCCCGCACCGACGCTATGCAATGCACTGCAAGTTGCCGACTGTACCGGGCTTAAGCCGGTAAGCCCCGCCCAATCGCGGTAAGCCCCGCCCCCCGCACCGACGCTATGCAATGCACTGCAAGTTGCCGACTGTACCGGGCTTAAGCCGGTAAGCCCCGCCCCATCGCGGTAAGCCCCGCCCCCCGCACCGACGCTATGCAATGCACTGCAAGTTGCCGACTGTACCGGGCTTAAGCCGGTAAGACCCGCCCCATCGCGGTAAGCCCCGCCCCCCGCACCGCCGCTATGCAATGCACTGCAAGTTGCCGACTGTACCGGGCTTAAGCCGGTAAGCCCCGCCCCATCGCGGTAAGCCCCGCCCCCCGCACGACGCTATGCAATGCACTGCAAGTTGCCGACTGTACCGGGCTTAAGCCGGTAAGCCCCGCCCCATCGCGGTAAGCCCCGCCCCCCGCACGACGCTATGCAATGCACTGCAAGTTGCCAACTGTACCGGGCTTAAGCCGGTAAGCCCCGCCCCATCGCGGTAAGCCCCGCCCCCGGCACCGACGCTATGCAATGCACTGTAAGTTGCCGACTGTACCGGGCTTAAGCCGGTAAGCCCCGCCCCCATCACGGGATCATGTTTAATAAAACAAATGGCGGTGCCTTGAAAAGTAACAGTGGCCCCAGCGCGAAAGGTAACGAAGTGTTGCGTCTGCTGAAGAGGTGGCAGTAAGCATTGCATGTTGTCAACTGTACCGAGCTTAAGCCGGTAAGCCACACCCCCACCCAATGCACGTGGCCAAACCACGCCCCCTGCGCCAACCCAATGCTATGTAATGCACTGCAATGCAATTTGTTTTTTTATATTTAATGTTTGTTTTTGGGTGTGAGAGGAAACCGGAGTACCCAGACGAAACCCACGCAAACACAGAGAGAACATACACTTTGCAGATGTTGCCCTTAGTGGGATTTGAACCCAGGACCCCAGCGCTGCAAGGCTACTGTGCTAACCACTGAGCCACCGTGCTGCCTTTACTCCGATGCCATTTGAATGGGGGCATGTTTAAAAAACAAGTGGCGGTGCTATGCCATGAGAAGTAGCAGCCGCTTCAGCGCCAAAGGAAATGATGGGTTGCGTCTGCTGAAAAGGTGACAGTAAGCATTGCATGTTGCCATAGTTGCACACTGTACCGGGCATGACGCGGTAAGCCCCGCCCCAATCGCGGTAAGCCCCGCCCCCGGCACGACGCTATGCAATGCACTGTATGTTGCCGACTGTACCGGGCTTAAGCCGGTAAGCCCAACCCCCATCGCCGTAAGCCCCGCCCCCGGCACCGACGCTATGCAATGCACTGCATGTTTCCATCTGTACCGGGCTTAAGCCGGTAAGCCCCGCCCCATCGCGGTAAGCCCCGCCCCCCGCACCGACGCTATGCAATGCACTGCAAGTTGCCGACTGTACCGGGCTTAAGCCGGTAAGCCCCGCCCCATCGCGGTAAGCCCCGCCCCCCGCACCGACGCTATGCAATGCACTGCAAGTTGCCGACTGTACCGGGCTTAAGCCGGTAAGCCCCGCCCCATCGCGGTAAGCCCCGCCCCCCGCACCGACGCTATGCAATGCACTTCAAGTTGCCGACTGTACCGGGCTTAAGCCGGTAAGCCCCGCCCCATCGCGGTAAGCCCCGCCCCCGGCACCGACGCTATGCAATGCACTGCAAGTTGCCGACTGTACCGGGCTTAAGCCGGTAAGCCCCGCCCCATCGCGGTAAGCCCCGCCCCCGGCACCGACGCTATGCAATGCACTGTATGTTGCCGACTGTACCGGGCTTAAGCCGGTAAGCCCAAC
The DNA here is from genome assembly GCF_027789765.1 of Dendropsophus ebraccatus. Lineage (NCBI taxonomy): Eukaryota > Metazoa > Chordata > Amphibia > Anura > Hylidae > Dendropsophus > Dendropsophus ebraccatus. Next base: position 67,768 of record NW_027210283.1, on the reverse strand, counting down.
CCCCATCGCCGTAAGCCCCGCCCCCGGCACCGACGCTATGCAATGCACTGCATGTTTCCATCTGTACCGGGCTTAAGCCGGTAAGCCCAACCCCCATCGCCGTAAGCCCCGCCCCCGGCACCGACGCTATGCAATGCACTGCATGTTTCCATCTGTACCGGGCTTAAGCCGGTAAGCCCCGCCCCATCGCGGTAAGCCCCGCCCCCGGCACCGACGCTATGCAATGCACTGCAAGTTGCCGACTGTACCGGGCTTAAGCCGGTAAGCCCCGCCCCATCGCGGTAAGCCCCGCCCCCCGCACCGACGCTATGCAATGCACTGCAAGTTGCCGACTGTACCGGGCTTAAGCCGGTAAGCCCCGCCCCATCGCGGTAAGCCCCGCCCCCGGCACGACGCTATGCAATGCACTGTATGTTGCCGACTGTACCGGGCTTAAGCCGGTAAGCCCAACCCCCATCGCAGTAAGCCCCGCCCCCGGCACCGACGCTATGCAATGCACTGCATGTTTCCATCTGTACCCGGCTTAAGCCGGTAAGCCCCGCCCCATCGCGGTAAGCCCCGCCCCCCACACCGACGCTATGCAATGCACTGCAAGTTGCCGACTGTACCGGGCTTAAGCCGGTAAGCCCCGCCCCATCGCGGTAAGCCCCGCCCCCCGCACCGACGCTATGCAATGCACTGCAAGTTGCCGACTGTACCGGGCTTAAGCCGGTAAGCCCCGCCCAATCGCGGTAAGCCCCGCCCCCCGCACCGACGCTATGCAATGCACTGCAAGTTGCCGACTGTACCGGGCTTAAGCCGGTAAGCCCCGCCCCATCGCGGTAAGCCCCGCCCCCCGCACCGACGCTATGCAATGCACTGCAAGTTGCCGACTGTACCGGGCTTAAGCCGGTAAGACCCGCCCCATCGCGGTAAGCCCCGCCCCCCGCACCGCCGCTATGCAATGCACTGCAAGTTGCCGACTGTACCGGGCTTAAGCCGGTAAGCCCCGCCCCATCGCGGTAAGCCCCGCCCCCCGCACGACGCTATGCAATGCACTGCAAGTTGCCGACTGTACCGGGCTTAAGCCGGTAAGCCCCGCCCCATCGCGGTAAGCCCCGCCCCCCGCACGACGCTATGCAATGCACTGCAAGTTGCCAACTGTACCGGGCTTAAGCCGGTAAGCCCCGCCCCATCGCGGTAAGCCCCGCCCCCGGCACCGACGCTATGCAATGCACTGTAAGTTGCCGACTGTACCGGGCTTAAGCCGGTAAGCCCCGCCCCCATCACGGGATCATGTTTAATAAAACAAATGGCGGTGCCTTGAAAAGTAACAGTGGCCCCAGCGCGAAAGGTAACGAAGTGTTGCGTCTGCTGAAGAGGTGGCAGTAAGCATTGCATGTTGTCAACTGTACCGAGCTTAAGCCGGTAAGCCACACCCCCACCCAATGCACGTGGCCAAACCACGCCCCCTGCGCCAACCCAATGCTATGTAATGCACTGCAATGCAATTTGTTTTTTTTATATTTAATGTTTGTTTTTGGGTGTGAGAGGAAACCGGAGTACCCAGACGAAACCCACGCAAACACAGAGAGAACATACACTTTGCAGATGTTGCCCTTAGTGGGATTTGAACCCAGGACCCCAGCGCTGCAAGGCTACTGTGCTAACCACTGAGCCACCGTGCTGCCTTTACTCCGATGCCATTTGAATGGGGGCATGTTTAAAAAACAAGTGGCGGTGCTATGCCATGAGAAGTAGCAGCCGCTTCAGCGCCAAAGGAAATGATGGGTTGCGTCTGCTGAAAAGGTGACAGTAAGCATTGCATGTTGCCATAGTTGCACACTGTACCGGGCATGACGCGGTAAGCCCCGCCCCAATCGCGGTAAGCCCCGCCCCCGGCACGACGCTATGCAATGCACTGTATGTTGCCGACTGTACCGGGCTTAAGCCGGTAAGCCCAACCCCCATCGCCGTAAGCCCCGCCCCCGGCACCGACGCTATGCAATGCACTGCATGTTTCCATCTGTACCGGGCTTAAGCCGGTAAGCCCCGCCCCATCGCGGTAAGCCCCGCCCCCGCACCGACGCTATGCAATGCACTGCAAGTTGCCGACTGTACCGGGCTTAAGCCGGTAAGCCCCGCCCCATCGCGGTAAGCCCCGCCCCCCGCACCGACGCTATGCAATGCACTGCAAGTTGCCGACTGTACCGGGCTTAAGCCGGTAAGCCCCGCCCCATCGCGGTAAGCCCCGCCCCCCGCACCGACGCTATGCAATGCACTGCAAGTTGCCGACTGTACCGGGCTTAAGCCGGTAAGCCCCGCCCCATCGCGGTAAGCCCCGCCCCCCGCACCGACGCTATGCAATGCACTGCAAGTTGCCGACTGTACCGGGCTTAAGCCGGTAAGCCCCGCCCCATCGCTGTAAGCCCCGCCCCCGGCACCGACGCTATGCAATGCACTGCAAGTTGCTGACTGTACCGGGCTTAAGCCGGTAAGCCCCGCCCCATCGCGGTAAGCCCCGCCCCCGGCACCGAGGCTATGCAATGCACTGTAAGTTGCCGACTGTACCGGGCTTAAGCCGGTAAGCCCCGCCCCCATCACGGGATCATGTTTAATAAAACAAATGGCGGTGCCTTGAAAAGTAACAGTGGCCCCAGCGCGAAAGGTAACGAAGTGTTGCGTCTGCTGAAGAGGTGGCAGTAAGCATTGCATGTTGTCAACTGTTCCGAGCTTAAGCCGGTAAGCCACACCCCCACCCAATGCACGTGGCCAACCGTACCGGGCTTACGCCGGTAAGCCTCGCCCCCTGCGCCAACCCAATGCTATGTAATGCACTGCAATGCAATTTGTTTTTTTTATATTTAATGTTTGTTTTTGGGTGTGAGAGGAAACCGGAGTACCCAGACGAAACCCACGCAAACACAGAGAGAACATACACTTTGCAGATGTTGCCCTTAGTGGGATTTGAACCCAGGACCCCAGCGCTGCAAGGCTACTGTGCTAACCACTGAGCCACCGTGCTGCCTTTACTCCGATGCCATTTGAATGGGGGCATGTTTAAAAAACAAGTGGCGGTGCTATGCCATGAGAAGTAGCAGCCGCTTCAGCGCCAAAGGAAATGATGGGTTGCGTCTGCTGAAAAGGTGACAGTAAGCATTGCATGTTGCCATAGTTGCACACTGTACCGGGCATGACGCGGTAAGCCCCGCCCCAATCGCGGTAAGCCCCGCCCCCGGCACGACGCTATGCAATGCACTGTATGTTGCCGACTGTACCGGGCTTAAGCCGGTAAGCCCAACCCCCATCGCCGTAAGCCCCTCCCCCGGCACCGACGCTATGCAATGCACTGCATGTTTCCATCTGTACCGGGCTTAAGCCGGTAAGCCCCGCCCCATCGCGGTAAGCCCCGCCCCCGGCACCGACGCTATGCAATGCACTGCAAGTTGCCGACTGTACCGGGCTTAAGCCGGTAAGCCCCGCCCCATCGCGGTAAGCCCCGCCCCCCGCACCGACGCAATGCAATGCACTGCAAGTTGCCGACTGTACCGGGCTTAAGCCGGTAAGCCCCGCCCCATCGCGGTAAGCCCCGCCCCCGGCACCGACGCTATGCAATGCACTGTATGTTGCCGACTGTACCGGGCTTAAGCCGGTAAGCCCAACCCCCATCGCCGTAAGCCCCGCCCCCGGCACCGACGCTATGCAATGCACTGCATGTTTCCATCTGTACCGGGCTTAAGCCGGTAAGCCCAACCCCCATCGCCGTAAGCCCCGCCCCCGGCACCGACGCTATGCAATGCACTGCATGTTTCCATCTGTACCGGGCTTAAGCCGGTAAGCCCCGCCCCATCGCGGTAAGCCCCGCCCCCGGCACCGACGCTATGCAATGCACTGCAAGTTGCCGACTGTACCGGGCTTAAGCCGGTAAGCCCCGCCCCATCGCGGTAAGCCCCGCCCCCCGCACCGACGCTATGCAATGCACTGCAAGTTGCCGACTGTACCGGGCTTAAGCCGGTAAGCCCCGCCCCATCGCGGTAAGCCCCGCCCCCCGCACCGACGCTATGCAATGCACTGCAAGTTGCCGACTGTACCGGGCTTAAGCCGGTAAGCCCCGCCCCATCGCGGTAAGCCCCGCCCCCCGCACCGACGCTATGCAATGCACTGCAAGTTGCCGACTGTACCGGGCTTAAGCCGGTAAGCCCCGCCCCATCGCGGTAAGCCCCGCCCCCCGCACCGACGCTATGCAATGCACTGCAAGTTGCCGACTGTACCGGGCTTAAGCCGGTAAGCCCCGCCCCATCGCTGTAAGCCCCGCCCCCGGCACCGACGCTATGCAATGCACTGCAAGTTGCTGACTGTACCGGGCTTAAGCCGGTAAGCCCCGCCCCATCGCGGTAAGCCCCGCCCCCGGCACCGAGGCTATGCAATGCACTGTAAGTTGCCGACTGTACCGGGCTTAAGCCGGTAAGCCCCGCCCCCATCACGGGATCATGTTTAATAAAACAAATGGCGGTGCCTTGAAAAGTAACAGTGGCCCCAGCGCGAAAGGTAACGAAGTGTTGCGTCTGCTGAAGAGGTGGCAGTAAGCATTGCATGTTGTCAACTGTTCCGAGCTTAAGCCGGTAAGCCACACCCCCACCCAATGCACGTGGCCAACCGTACCGGGCTTACGCCGGTAAGCCTCGCCCCCTGCGCCAACCCAATGCTATGTAATGCACTGCAATGCAATTTGTTTTTTTTATATTTAATGTTTGTTTTTGGGTGTGAGAGGAAACCGGAGTACCCAGACGAAACCCACGCAAACACAGAGAGAACATACACTTTGCAGATGTTGCCCTTAGTGGGATTTGAACCCAGGACCCCAGCGCTGCAAGGCTACTGTGCTAACCACTGAGCCACCGTGCTGCCTTTACTCCGATGCCATTTGAATGGGGGCATGTTTAAAAAACAAGTGGCGGTGCTATGCCATGAGAAGTAGCAGCCGCTTCAGCGCCAAAGGAAATGATGGGTTGCGTCTGCTGAAAAGGTGACAGTAAGCATTGCATGTTGCCATAGTTGCACACTGTACCGGGCATGACGCGGTAAGCCCCGCCCCAATCGCGGTAAGCCCCGCCCCCGGCACGACGCTATGCAATGCACTGTATGTTGCCGACTGTACCGGGCTTAAGCCGGTAAGCCCAACCCCCATCGCCGTAAGCCCCTCCCCCGGCACCGACGCTATGCAATGCACTGCATGTTTCCATCTGTACCGGGCTTAAGCCGGTAAGCCCCGCCCCATCGCGGTAAGCCCCGCCCCCCGCACCGACGCTATGCAATGCACTGCAAGTTGCCGACTGTACCGGGCTTAAGCCGGTAAGCCCCGCCCCATCGCGGTAAGCCCCGCCCCCCGCACCGACGCTATGCAATGCACTGCAAGTTGCCGACTGTACCGGGCTTAAGCCGGTAAGCCCCGCCCCATCGCGGTAAGCCCCGCCCCCCGCACCGACGCTATGCAATGCACTTCAAGTTGCCGACTGTACCGGGCTTAAGCCGGTAAGCCCCGCCCCATCGCGGTAAGCCCCGCCCCCGGCACCGACGCTATGCAATGCACTGCAAGTTGCCGACTGTACCGGGCTTAAGCCGGTAAGCCCCGCCCCATCGCGGTAAGCCCCGCCCCCGGCACCGACGCTATGCAATGCACTGTATGTTGCCGACTGTACCGGGCTTAAGCCGGTAAGCCCAACCCCCATCGCCGTAAGCCCCGCCCCCGGCACCGACGCTATGCAATGCACTGCATGTTTCCATCTGTACCGGGCTTAAGCCGGTAAGCCCAACCCCCATCGCCGTAAGCCCCGCCCCCGGCACCGACGCTATGCAATGCACTGCATGTTTCCATCTGTACCGGGCTTAAGCCGGTAAGCCCCGCCCCATCGCGGTAAGCCCCGCCCCCGGCACCGACGCTATGCAATGCACTGCAAGTTGCCGACTGTACCGGGCTTAAGCCGGTAAGCCCCGCCCCATCGCGGTAAGCCCCGCCCCCCGCACCGACGCTATGCAATGCACTGCAAGTTGCCGACTGTACCGGGCTTAAGCCGGTAAGCCCCGCCCCATCGCGGTAAGCCCCGCCCCCGGCACGACGCTATGCAATGCACTGTATGTTGCCGACTGTACCGGGCTTAAGCCGGTAAGCCCAACCCCCATCGCAGTAAGCCCCGCCCCCGGCACCGACGCTATGCAATGCACTGCATGTTTCCATCTGTACCCGGCTTAAGCCGGTAAGCCCCGCCCCATCGCGGTAAGCCCCGCCCCCCACACCGACGCTATGCAATGCACTGCAAGTTGCCGACTGTACCGGGCTTAAGCCGGTAAGCCCCGCCCCATCGCGGTAAGCCCCGCCCCCCCGCACCGACGCTATGCAATGCACTGCAAGTTGCCGACTGTACCGGGCTTAAGCCGGTAAGCCCCGCCCAATCGCGGTAAGCCCCGCCCCCCGCACCGACGCTATGCAATGCACTGCAAGTTGCCGACTGTACCGGGCTTAAGCCGGTAAGCCCCGCCCCATCGCGGTAAGCCCCGCCCCCCGCACCGACGCTATGCAATGCACTGCAAGTTGCCGACTGTACCGGGCTTAAGCCGGTAAGACCCGCCCCATCGCGGTAAGCCCCGCCCCCCGCACCGCCGCTATGCAATGCACTGCAAGTTGCCGACTGTACCGGGCTTAAGCCGGTAAGCCCCGCCCCATCGCGGTAAGCCCCGCCCCCCGCACGACGCTATGCAATGCACTGCAAGTTGCCGACTGTACCGGGCTTAAGCCGGTAAGCCCCGCCCAATCGCGGTAAGCCCCGCCCCCCGCACCGACGCTATGCAATGCACTGCAAGTTGCCGACTGTACCGGGCTTAAGCCGGTAAGCCCCGCCCCATCGCGGTAAGCCCCGCCCCCCGCACCGACGCGATGCAATGCACTGCAAGTTGCCGACGGTACCGGGCTTAAGCCGGTAAGGACCCGCCCCATCGCGGTAAGCCCCGCCCCCCGCACCGCCGCTATGCAATGCACTGCAAGTTGCCGACTGTACCGGGCTTAAGCCGGTAAGCCCCGCCCATCGCGGTAAGCCCCGCCCCCCGCACCGACGCTATGCAATGCACTGCAAGTTGCCGACTGTACCGGGCTTAAGCCGGTAACCCCCGCCCCATCGCGGTAAGCCCCGCCCCCCGCACCCACGCTATGCAATGCACTGCAAGTTGCCGACTGTACCGGGCTTAAGCCGGTAAGCCCCGCCCCATCGCGGTAAGCCCCGCCCCCCGCACCGACGCTATGCAATGCACTGCAAGTTGCCGACTGTACCGGGCTTAAGCCGGTAAGCCCCGCCCCATCGCGGTAAGCCCCGCCCCCCGCACCGACGCTATGCAATGCACTGTAAGTTGCCGACTGTACCGGGCTTAAGCCGGTAAGCCCCGCCCCATCGCTGTAAGCCCCGCCCCCGGCACCGACGCTATGCAATGCACTGCAAGTTGCTGACTGTACCGGGCTTAAGCCGGTAAGCCCCGCCCCATCGCGGTAAGCCCCGCCCCCGGCACCGAGGCTATGCAATGCACTGTAAGTTGCCGACTGTACCGGGCTTAAGCCGGTAAGCCCCGCCCCCATCACGGGATCATGTTTAATAAAACAAATGGCGGTGCCTTGAAAAGTAACAGTGGCCCCAGCGCGAAAGGTAACGAAGTGTTGCGTCTGCTGAAGAGGTGGCAGTAAGCATTGCATGTTGTCAACTGTTCCGAGCTTAAGCCGGTAAGCCACACCCCCACCCAATGCACGTGGCCAACCGTACCGGGCTTACGCCGGTAAGCCTCGCCCCCTGCGCCAACCCAATGCTATGTAATGCACTGCAATGCAATTTGTTTTTTTTATATTTAATGTTTGTTTTTGGGTGTGAGAGGAAACCGGAGTACCCAGACGAAACCCACGCAAACACAGAGAGAACATACACTTTGCAGATGTTGCCCTTAGTGGGATTTGAACCCAGGACCCCAGCGCTGCAAGGCTACTGTGCTAACCACTGAGCCACCGTGCTGCCTTTACTCCGATGCCATTTGAATGGGGGCATGTTTAAAAAACAAGTGGCGGTGCTATGCCATGAGAAGTAGCAGCCGCTTCAGCGCCAAAGGAAATGATGGGTTGCGTCTGCTGAAAAGGTGACAGTAAGCATTGCATGTTGCCATAGTTGCACACTGTACCGGGCATGACGCGGTAAGCCCCGCCCCAATCGCGGTAAGCCCCGCCCCCGGCACGACGCTATGCAATGCACTGTATGTTGCCGACTGTACCGGGCTTAAGCCGGTAAGCCCAACCCCCATCGCCGTAAGCCCCTCCCCCGGCACCGACGCTATGCAATGCACTGCATGTTTCCATCTGTACCGGGCTTAAGCCGGTAAGCCCCGCCCCATCGCGGTAAGCCCCGCCCCCCGCACCGACGCTATGCAATGCACTGCAAGTTGCCGACTGTACCGGGCTTAAGCCGGTAAGCCCCGCCCCATCGCGGTAAGCCCCGCCCCCCGCACCGACGCTATGCAATGCACTGCAAGTTGCCGACTGTACCGGGCTTAAGCCGGTAAGCCCCGCCCCATCGCGGTAAGCCCCGCCCCCCGCACCGACGCTATGCAATGCACTTCAAGTTGCCGACTGTACCGGGCTTAAGCCGGTAAGCCCCGCCCCATCGCGGTAAGCCCCGCCCCCGGCACCGACGCTATGCAATGCACTGCAAGTTGCCGACTGTACCGGGCTTAAGCCGGTAAGCCCCGCCCCATCGCGGTAAGCCCCGCCCCCGGCACCGACGCTATGCAATGCACTGTATGTTGCCGACTGTACCGGGCTTAAGCCGGTAAGCCCAACCCCCATCGCCGTAAGCCCCGCCCCCGGCACCGACGCTATGCAATGCACTGCATGTTTCCATCTGTACCGGGCTTAAGCCGGTAAGCCCAACCCCCATCGCCGTAAGCCCCGCCCCCGGCACCGACGCTATGCAATGCACTGCATGTTTCCATCTGTACCGGGCTTAAGCCGGTAAGCCCCGCCCCATCGCGGTAAGCCCCGCCCCCGGCACCGACGCTATGCAATGCACTGCAAGTTGCCGACTGTACCGGGCTTAAGCCGGTAAGCCCCGCCCCATCGCGGTAAGCCCCGCCCCCCGCACCGACGCTATGCAATGCACTGCAAGTTGCCGACTGTACCGGGCTTAAGCCGGTAAGCCCCGCCCCATCGCGGTAAGCCCCGCCCCCGGCACGACGCTATGCAATGCACTGTATGTTGCCGACTGTACCGGGCTTAAGCCGGTAAGCCCAACCCCCATCGCAGTAAGCCCCGCCCCCGGCACCGACGCTATGCAATGCACTGCATGTTTCCATCTGTACCCGGCTTAAGCCGGTAAGCCCCGCCCCATCGCGGTAAGCCCCGCCCCCCACACCGACGCTATGCAATGCACTGCAAGTTGCCGACTGTACCGGGCTTAAGCCGGTAAGCCCCGCCCCATCGCGGTAAGCCCCGCCCCCCGCACCGACGCTATGCAATGCACTGCAAGTTGCCGACTGTACCGGGCTTAAGCCGGTAAGCCCCGCCCAATCGCGGTAAGCCCCGCCCCCCGCACCGACGCTATGCAATGCACTGCAAGTTGCCGACTGTACCGGGCTTAAGCCGGTAAGCCCCGCCCCATCGCGGTAAGCCCCGCCCCCCGCACCGACGCTATGCAATGCACTGCAAGTTGCCGACTGTACCGGGCTTAAGCCGGTAAGACCCGCCCCATCGCGGTAAGCCCCGCCCCCCGCACCGCCGCTATGCAATGCACTGCAAGTTGCCGACTGTACCGGGCTTAAGCCGGTAAGCCCCGCCCCATCGCGGTAAGCCCCGCCCCCCGCACGACGCTATGCAATGCACTGCAAGTTGCCGACTGTACCGGGCTTAAGCCGGTAAGCCCCGCCCCATCGCGGTAAGCCCCGCCCCCCGCACGACGCTATGCAATGCACTGCAAGTTGCCAACTGTACCGGGCTTAAGCCGGTAAGCCCCGCCCCATCGCGGTAAGCCCCGCCCCCGGCACCGACGCTATGCAATGCACTGTAAGTTGCCGACTGTACCGGGCTTAAGCCGGTAAGCCCCGCCCCCATCACGGGATCATGTTTAATAAAACAAATGGCGGTGCCTTGAAAAGTAACAGTGGCCCCAGCGCGAAAGGTAACGAAGTGTTGCGTCTGCTGAAGAGGTGGCAGTAAGCATTGCATGTTGTCAACTGTACCGAGCTTAAGCCGGTAAGCCACACCCCCACCCAATGCACGTGGCCAAACCACGCCCCCTGCGCCAACCCAATGCTATGTAATGCACTGCAATGCAATTTGTTTTTTTTATATTTAATGTTTGTTTTTGGGTGTGAGAGGAAACCGGAGTACCCAGACGAAACCCACGCAAACACAGAGAGAACATACACTTTGCAGATGTTGCCCTTAGTGGGATTTGAACCCAGGACCCCAGCGCTGCAAGGCTACTGTGCTAACCACTGAGCCACCGTGCTGCCTTTACTCCGATGCCATTCTGAATGGGGGCATGTTTAAAAAACAAGTGGCGGTGCTATGCCATGAGAAGTAGCAGCCGCTTCAGCGCCAAAGGAAATGATGGGTTGCGTCTGCTGAAAAGGTGACAGTAAGCATTGCATGTTGCCATAGTTGCACACTGTACCGGGCATGACGCGGTAAGCCCCGCCCCAATCGCGGTAAGCCCCGCCCCCGGCACGACGCTATGCAATGCACTGTATGTTGCCGACTGTACCGGGCTTAAGCCGGTAAGCCCAACCCCCATCGCCGTAAGCCCCGCCCCCGGCACCGACGCTATGCAATGCACTGCATGTTTCCATCTGTACCGGGCTTAAGCCGGTAAGCCCCGCCCCATCGCGGTAAGCCCCGCCCCCCGCACCTACGCTATGCAATGCACTGCAAGTTGCCGACTGTACCGGGCTTAAGCCGGTAAGCCCCGCCCCATCGCGGTAAGCCCCGCCCCCCGCACCGACGCTATGCAATGCACTGCAAGTTGCCGACTGTACCGGGCTTAAGCCGGTAAGCCCCGCCCCATCGCGGTAAGCCCCGCCCCCCGCACCGACGCTATGCAATGCACTGCAAGTTGCCGACTGTACCGGGCTTAAGCCGGTAAGCCCCGCCCCATCGCGGTAAGCCCCGCCCCCCGCACCGACGCTATGCAATGCACTGCAAGTTGCCGACTGTACCGGGCTTAAGCCGGTAAGCCCCGCCCCATCGCTGTAAGCCCCGCCCCCGGCACCGACGCTATGCAATGCACTGCAAGTTGCTGACTGTACCGGGCTTAAGCCGGTAAGCCCCGCCCCATCGCGGTAAGCCCCGCCCCCGGCACCGAGGCTATGCAATGCACTGTAAGTTGCCGACTGTACCGGGCTTAAGCCGGTAAGCCCCGCCCCCATCACGGGATCATGTTTAATAAAACAAATGGCGGTGCCTTGAAAAGTAACAGTGGCCCCAGCGCGAAAGGTAACGAAGTGTTGCGTCTGCTGAAGAGGTGGCAGTAAGCATTGCATGTTGTCAACTGTTCCGAGCTTAAGCCGGTAAGCCACACCCCCACCCAATGCACGTGGCCAACCGTACCGGGCTTACGCCGGTAAGCCTCGCCCCCTGCGCCAACCCAATGCTATGTAATGCACTGCAATGCAATTTGTTTTTTTTATATTTAATGTTTGTTTTTGGGTGTGAGAGGAAACCGGAGTACCCAGACGAAACCCACGCAAACACAGAGAGAACATACACTTTGCAGATGTTGCCCTTAGTGGGATTTGAACCCAGGACCCCAGCGCTGCAAGGCTACTGTGCTAACCACTGAGCCACCGTGCTGCCTTTACTCCGATGCCATTTGAATGGGGGCATGTTTAAAAAACAAGTGGCGGTGCTATGCCATGAGAAGTAGCAGCCGCTTCAGCGCCAAAGGAAATGATGGGTTGCGTCTGCTGAAAAGGTGACAGTAAGCATTGCATGTTGCCATAGTTGCACACTGTACCGGGCATGACGCGGTAAGCCCCGCCCCAATCGCGGTAAGCCCGCCCCCGGCACGACGCTATGCAATGCACTGTATGTTGCCGACTGTACCGGGCTTAAGCCGGTAAGCCCAACCCCCATCGCCGTAAGCCCCTCCCCCGGCACCGACGCTATGCAATGCACTGCATGTTTCCATCTGTACCGGGCTTAAGCCGGTAAGCCCCGCCCCATCGCGGTAAGCCCCGCCCCCCGCACCGACGCTATGCAATGCACTGCAAGTTGCCGACTGTACCGGGCTTAAGCCGGTAAGCCCCGCCCCATCGCGGTAAGCCCCGCCCCCCGCACCGACGCTATGCAATGCACTGCAAGTTGCCGACTGTACCGGGCTTAAGCCGGTAAGCCCCGCCCCATCGCGGTAAGCCCCGCCCCCCGCACCGACGCTATGCAATGCACTTCAAGTTGCCGACTGTACCGGGCTTAAGCCGGTAAGCCCCGCCCCATCGCGGTAAGCCCCGCCCCCGGCACCGACGCTATGCAATGCACTGCAAGTTGCCGACTGTACCGGGCTTAAGCCGGTAAGCCCCGCCCCATCGCGGTAAGCCCCGCCCCCGGCACCGACGCTATGCAATGCACTGTATGTTGCCGACTGTACCGGGCTTAAGCCGGTAAGCCCAACCCCCATCGCCGTAAGCCCCGCCCCCGGCACCGACGCTATGCAATGCACTGCATGTTTCCATCTGTACCGGGCTTAAGCCGGTAAGCCCAACCCCCATCGCCGTAAGCCCCGCCCCCGGCACCGACGCTATGCAATGCACTGCATGTTTCCATCTGTACCGGGCTTAAGCCGGTAAGCCCCGCCCCATCGCGGTAAGCCCCGCCCCCGGCACCGACGCTATGCAATGCACTGCAAGTTGCCGACTGTACCGGGCTTAAGCCGGTAAGCCCCGCCCCATCGCGGTAAGCCCCGCCCCCCGCACCGACGCTATGCAATGCACTGCAAGTTGCCGACTGTACCGGGCTTAAGCCGGTAAGCCCCGCCCCATCGCGGTAAGCCCCGCCCCCGGCACGACGCTATGCAATGCACTGTATGTTGCCGACTGTACCGGGCTTAAGCCGGTAAGCCCAACCCCCATCGCAGTAAGCCCCGCCCCCGGCACCGACGCTATGCAATGCACTGCATGTTTCCATCTGTACCCGGCTTAAGCCGGTAAGCCCCGCCCCATCGCGGTAAGCCCCGCCCCCCACACCGACGCTATGCAATGCACTGCAAGTTGCCGACTGTACCGGGCTTAAGCCGGTAAGCCCCGCCCCATCGCGGTAAGCCCCGCCCCCCGCACCGACGCGATGCAATGCACTGCAAGTTGCCGACTGTACCGGGCTTAAGCCGGTAAGCCCCGCCCAATCGCGGTAAGCCCCGCCCCCCGCACCGACGCTATGCAATGCACTGCAAGTTGCCGACTGTACCGGGCTTAAGCCGGTAAGCCCCGCCCCATCGCGGTAAGCCCCGCCCCCGCACCGACGCTATGCAATGCACTGCAAGTTGCCGACTGTACCGGGCTTAAGCCGGTAAGCCCCGCCCCATCGCGGTAAGCCCCGCCCCCGGCACGACGCTATGCAATGCACTGTATGTTGCCGACTGTACCGGGCTTAAGCCGGTAAGCCCAACCCCCATCGCAGTAAGCCCCGCCCCCGGCACCGACGCTATGCAATGCACTGCATGTTTCCATCTGTACCCGGCTTAAGCCGGTAAGCCCCGCCCCATCGCGGTAAGCCCCGCCCCCCACACCGACGCTATGCAATGCACTGCAAGTTGCCGACTGTACCGGGCTTAAGCCGGTAAGCCCCGCCCCATCGCGGTAAGCCCCGCCCCCCGCACCGACGCTATGCAATGCACTGCAAGTTGCCGACTGTACCGGGCTTAAGCCGGTAAGCCCCGCCCAATCGCGGTAAGCCCCGCCCCCCGCACCGACGCTATGCAATGCACTGCAAGTTGCCGACTGTACCGGGCTTAAGCCGGTAAGCCCCGCCCCATCGCGGTAAGCCCCGCCCCCCGCACCGACGCTATGCAATGCACTGCAAGTTGCCCACTGTACCGGGCTTAAGCCGGTAAGACCCGCCCCATCGCGGTAAGCCCCGCCCCCCGCACCGCCGCTATGCAATGCACTGCAAGTTGCCGACTGTACCGGGCTTAAGCCGGTAAGCCCCGCCCCCATCGCGGTAAGCCCCGCCCCCCGCACGACGCTATGCAATGCACTGCAAGTTGCCGACTGTACCGGGCTTAAGCCGGTAAGCCCCGCCCCATCGCGGTAAGCCCCGCCCCCCGCACCGACGCTATGCAATGCACTGCAAGTTGCCGACTGTACCGGGCTTAAGCCGGTAAGCCCCGCCCAATCGCGGTAAGCCCCGCCCCCCGCACCGACGCTATGCAATGCACTGCAAGTTGCCGACTGTACCGGGCTTAAGCCGGTAAGCCCCGCCCCATCGCGGTAAGCCCCGCCCCCCGCACCGACGCTATGCAATGCACTGCAAGTTGCCGACTGTACCGGGCTTAAGCCGGTAAGACCCGCCCCATCGCGGTAAGCCCCGCCCCCCGCACCGCCGCTATGCAATGCACTGCAAGTTGCCGACTGTACCGGGCTTAAGCCGGTAAGCCCCGCCCCATCGCGGTAAGCCCCGCCCCCCGCACGACGCTATGCAATGCACTGCAAGTTGCCGACTGTACCGGGCTTAAGCCGGTAAGCCCCGCCCAATCGCGGTAAGCCCCGCCCCCCGCACCGACGCTATGCAATGCACTGCAAGTTGCCGACTGTACCGGGCTTAAGCCGGTAAGCCCCGCCCCATCGCGGTAAGCCCCGCCCCCCGCACCGCCGCTATGCAATGCACTGCAAGTTGCCGACTGTACCGGGCTTAAGCCGGTAAGACCCGCCCCATCGCGGTAAGCCCCGCCCCCCGCACCGCCGCTATGCAATGCACTGCAAGTTGCCGACTGTACCGGGCTTAAGCCGGTAAGCCCCGCCCCATCGCGGTAAGCCCCGCCCCCCGCACCGACGCTATGCAATGCACTGCAAGTTGCCGACTGTACCGGGCTTAAGCCGGTAAGCCCCGCCCCATCGCGGTAAGCCCCGCCCCCCGCACCGACGCTATGCAATGCACTGCAAGTTGCCGACTGTACCGGGCTTAAGCCGGTAAGCCCCGCCCCATCGCGGTAAGCCCCGCCCCCCGCACCGACGCTATGCAATGCACTGCAAGTTGCCGACTGTACCGGGCTTAAGCCGGTAAGCCCCGCCCCATCGCGGTAAGCCCCGCCCCCCGCACCGACGCTATGCAATGCACTGTAAGTTGCCGACTGTACCGGGCTTAAGCCGGTAAGCCCCGCCCCATCGCTGTAAGCCCCGCCCCCGGCACCGACGCTATGCAATGCACTGCAAGTTGCTGACTGTACCGGGCTTAAGCCGGTAAGCCCCGCCCCATCGCGGTAAGCCCCGCCCCCGGCACCGAGGCTATGCAATGCACTGTAAGTTGCCGACTGTACCGGGCTTAAGCCGGTAAGCCCCGCCCCCATCACGGGATCATGTTTAATAAAACAAATGGCGGTGCCTTGAAAAGTAACAGTGGCCCCAGCGCGAAAGGTAACGAAGTGTTGCGTCTGCTGAAGAGGTGGCAGTAAGCATTGCATGTTGTCAACTGTTCCGAGCTTAAGCCGGTAAGCCACACCCCCACCCAATGCACGTGGCCAACCGTACCGGGCTTACGCCGGTAAGCCTCGCCCCCTGCGCCAACCCAATGCTATGTAATGCACTGCAATGCAATTTGTTTTTTTTATATTTAATGTTTGTTTTTGGGTGTGAGAGGAAACCGGAGTACCCAGACGAAACCCACGCAAACACAGAGAGAACATACACTTTGCAGATGTTGCCCTTAGTGGGATTTGAACCCAGGACCCCAGCGCTGCAAGGCTACTGTGCTAACCACTGAGCCACCGTGCTGCCTTTACTCCGATGCCATTTGAATGGGGGCATGTTTAAAAAACAAGTGGCGGTGCTATGCCATGAGAAGTAGCAGCCGCTTCAGCGCCAAAGGAAATGATGGGTTGCGTCTGCTGAAAAGGTGACAGTAAGCATTGCATGTTGCCATAGTTGCACACTGTACCGGGCATGACGCGGTAAGCCCCGCCCCAATCGCGGTAAGCCCCGCCCCCGGCACGACGCTATGCAATGCACTGTATGTTGCCGACTGTACCGGGCTTAAGCCGGTAAGCCCAACCCCCATCGCCGTAAGCCCCTCCCCCGGCACCGACGCTATGCAATGCACTGCATGTTTCCATCTGTACCGGGCTTAAGCCGGTAAGCCCCGCCCCATCGCGGTAAGCCCCGCCCCCCGCACCGACGCTATGCAATGCACTGCAAGTTGCCGACTGTACCGGGCTTAAGCCGGTAAGCCCCGCCCCATCGCGGTAAGCCCCGCCCCCCGCACCGACGCTATGCAATGCACTGCAAGTTGCCGACTGTACCGGGCTTAAGCCGGTAAGCCCCGCCCCATCGCGGTAAGCCCCGCCCCCCGCACCGACGCTATGCAATGCACTTCAAGTTGCCGACTGTACCGGGCTTAAGCCGGTAAGCCCCGCCCCATCGCGGTAAGCCCCGCCCCCGGCACCGACGCTATGCAATGCACTGCAAGTTGCCGACTGTACCGGGCTTAAGCCGGTAAGCCCCGCCCCATCGCGGTAAGCCCCGCCCCCGGCACCGACGCTATGCAATGCACTGTATGTTGCCGACTGTACCGGGCTTAAGCCGGTAAGCCCAACCCCCATCGCCGTAAGCCCCGCCCCCGGCACCGACGCTATGCAATGCACTGCATGTTTCCATCTGTACCGGGCTTAAGCCGGTAAGCCCAACCCCCATCGCCGTAAGCCCCGCCCCCGGCACCGACGCTATGCAATGCACTGCATGTTTCCATCTGTACCGGGCTTAAGCCGGTAAGCCCCGCCCCATCGCGGTAAGCCCCGCCCCCGGCACCGACGCTATGCAATGCACTGCAAGTTGCCGACTGTACCGGGCTTAAGCCGGTAAGCCCCGCCCCATCGCGGTAAGCCCCGCCCCCCGCACCGACGCTATGCAATGCACTGCAAGTTGCCGACTGTACCGGGCTTAAGCCGGTAAGCCCCGCCCCATCGCGGTAAGCCCCGCCCCCGGCACGACGCTATGCAATGCACTGTATGTTGCCGACTGTACCGGGCTTAAGCCGGTAAGCCCAACCCCCATCGCAGTAAGCCCCGCCCCCGGCACCGACGCTATGCAATGCACTGCATGTTTCCATCTGTACCCGGCTTAAGCCGGTAAGCCCCGCCCCATCGCGGTAAGCCCCGCCCCCCACACCGACGCTATGCAATGCACTGCAAGTTGCCGACTGTACCGGGCTTAAGCCGGTAAGCCCCGCCCCATCGCGGTAAGCCCCGCCCCCCGCACCGACGCTATGCAATGCACTGCAAGTTGCCGACTGTACCGGGCTTAAGCCGGTAAGCCCCGCCCAATCGCGGTAAGCCCCGCCCCCCGCACCGACGCTATGCAATGCACTGCAAGTTGCCGACTGTACCGGGCTTAAGCCGGTAAGCCCCGCCCCATCGCGGTAAGCCCCGCCCCCCGCACGACGCTATGCAATGCACTGCAAGTTGCCGACTGTACCGGGCTTAAGCCGGTAAGCCCCGCCCCCCGCACCGACGCTATGCAATGCACTGCAAGTTGCCGACTGTACCGGGCTTAAGCCGGTAAGCCCCGCCCCATCGCGGTAAGCCCCGCCCCCCCGCACCGACGCTATGCAATGCACTGCAAGTTGCCGACTGTACCGGGCTTAAGCCGGTAAGCCCCGCCCCATCGCGGTAAGCCCCGCCCCCCGCACCGACGCTATGCAATGCACTGCAAGTTGCCGACTGTACCGGGCTTAAGCCGGTAAGCCCCGCCCCATCGCGGTAAGCCCCGCCCCCCGCACCGACGCTATGCAATGCACTGCAAGTTGCCGACTGTACCGGGCTTAAGCCGGTAAGCCCCGCCCCATCGCTGTAAGCCCCGCCCCCGGCACCGACGCTATGCAATGCACTGCAAGTTGCTGACTGTACCGGGCTTAAGCCGGTAAGCCCCGCCCCATCGCGGTAAGCCCCGCCCCCGGCACCGAGGCTATGCAATGCACTGTAAGTTGCCGACTGTACCGGGCTTAAGCCGGTAAGCCCCGCCCCCATCACGGGATCATGTTTAATAAAACAAATGGCGGTGCCTTGAAAAGTAACAGTGGCCCCAGCGCGAAAGGTAACGAAGTGTTGCGTCTGCTGAAGAGGTGGCAGTAAGCATTGCATGTTGTCAACTGTTCCGAGCTTAAGCCGGTAAGCCACACCCCCACCCAATGCACGTGGCCAACCGTACCGGGCTTACGCCGGTAAGCCTCGCCCCCTGCGCCAACCCAATGCTATGTAATGCACTGCAATGCAATTTGTTTTTTTTATATTTAATGTTTGTTTTTGGGTGTGAGAGGAAACCGGAGTACCCAGACGAAACCCACGCAAACACAGAGAGAACATACACTTTGCAGATGTTGCCCTTAGTGGGATTTGAACCCAGGACCCCAGCGCTGCAAGGCTACTGTGCTAACCACTGAGCCACCGTGCTGCCTTTACTCCGATGCCATTTGAATGGGGGCATGTTTAAAAAACAAGTGGCGGTGCTATGCCATGAGAAGTAGCAGCCGCTTCAGCGCCAAAGGAAATGATGGGTTGCGTCTGCTGAAAAGGTGACAGTAAGCATTGCATGTTGCCATAGTTGCACACTGTACCGGGCATGACGCGGTAAGCCCCGCCCCAATCGCGGTAAGCCCCGCCCCCGGCACGACGCTATGCAATGCACTGTATGTTGCCGACTGTACCGGGCTTAAGCCGGTAAGCCCAACCCCCATCGCCGTAAGCCCCTCCCCCGGCACCGACGCTATGCAATGCACTGCATGTTTCCATCTGTACCGGGCTTAAGCCGGTAAGCCCCGCCCCATCGCGGTAAGCCCCGCCCCCCGCACCGACGCTATGCAATGCACTGCAAGTTGCCGACTGTACCGGGCTTAAGCCGGTAAGCCCCGCCCCATCGCGGTAAGCCCCGCACCGACGCTATGCAATGCACTGCAAGTTGCCGACTGTACCGGGCTTAAGCCGGTAAGCCCCGCCCCATCGCGGTAAGCCCCGCCCCCCGCACGACGATATGCAATGCACTGCAAGTTGCCGACTGTACCGGGCTTAAGCCGGTAAGACCCGCCCCATCGCGGTAAGCCCCGCCCCCCGCACCGCCGCTATGCAATGCACTGCAAGTTGCCGACTGTACCGGGCTTAAGCCGGTAAGCCCCGCCCCATCGCGGTAAGCCCCGCCCCCCGCACGACGCTATGCAATGCACTGCAAGTTGCCGACTGTACCGGGCTTAAGCCGGTAAGCCCCGCCCAATCGCGGTAAGCCCCGCCCCCCGCACCGACGCTATGCAATGCACTGCAAGTTGCCGACTGTACCGGGCTTAAGCCGGTAAGCCCCGCCCCATCGCGGTAAGCCCCGCCCCCCGCACCGACGCTATGCAATGCACTGCAAGTTGCCGACTGTACCGGGCTTAAGCCGGTAAGACCCGCCCCATCGCGGTAAGCCCCGCCCCCCGCACCGCCGCTATGCAATGCACTGCAAGTTGCCGACTGTACCGGGCTTAAGCCGGTAAGCCCCGCCCCATCGCGGTAAGCCCCGCCCCCCGCACCGACGCTATGCAATGCACTGCAAGTTGCCGACTGTACCGGGCTTAAGCCGGTAAGCCCCGCCCCATCGCGGTAAGCCCCGCCCCCCGCACCGACGCTATGCAATGCACTGCAAGTTGCCGACTGTACCGGGCTTAAGCCGGTAAGCCCCGCCCCATCGCGGTAAGCCCCGCCCCCCGCACCGACGCTATGCAATGCACTGCAAGTTGCCGACTGTACCGGGCTTAAGCCGGTAAGCCCCGCCCCATCGCGGTAAGCCCCGCCCCCCGCACCGACGCTATGCAATGCACTGTAAGTTGCCGACTGTACCGGGCTTAAGCCGGTAAGCCCCGCCCCATCGCTGTAAGCCCCGCCCCCGGCACCGACGCTATGCAATGCACTGCAAGTTGCTGACTGTACCGGGCTTAAGCCGGTAAGCCCCGCCCCATCGCGGTAAGCCCCGCCCCCGGCACCGAGGCTATGCAATGCACTGTAAGTTGCCGACTGTACCGGGCTTAAGCCGGTAAGCCCCGCCCCCATCACGGGATCATGTTTAATAAAACAAATGGCGGTGCCTTGAAAAGTAACAGTGGCCCCAGCGCGAAAGGTAACGAAGTGTTGCGTCTGCTGAAGAGGTGGCAGTAAGCATTGCATGTTGTCAACTGTTCCGAGCTTAAGCCGGTAAGCCACACCCCCACCCAATGCACGTGGCCAACCGTACCGGGCTTACGCCGGTAAGCCTCGCCCCCTGCGCCAACCCAATGCTATGTAATGCACTGCAATGCAATTTGTTTTTTTTATATTTAATGTTTGTTTTTGGGTGTGAGAGGAAACCGGAGTACCCAGACGAAACCCACGCAAACACAGAGAGAACATACACTTTGCAGATGTTGCCCTTAGTGGGATTTGAACCCAGGACCCCAGCGCTGCAAGGCTACTGTGCTAACCACTGAGCCACCGTGCTGCCTTTACTCCGATGCCATTTGAATGGGGGCATGTTTAAAAAACAAGTGGCGGTGCTATGCCATGAGAAGTAGCAGCCGCTTCAGCGCCAAAGGAAATGATGGGTTGCGTCTGCTGAAAAGGTGACAGTAAGCATTGCATGTTGCCATAGTTGCACACTGTACCGGGCATGACGCGGTAAGCCCCGCCCCAATCGCGGTAAGCCCCGCCCCCGGCACGACGCTATGCAATGCACTGTATGTTGCCGACTGTACCGGGCTTAAGCCGGTAAGCCCAACCCCCATCGCCGTAAGCCCCTCCCCCGGCACCGACGCTATGCAATGCACTGCATGTTTCCATCTGTACCGGGCTTAAGCCGGTAAGCCCCGCCCCATCGCGGTAAGCCCCGCCCCCCGCACCGACGCTATGCAATGCACTGCAAGTTGCCGACTGTACCGGGCTTAAGCCGGTAAGCCCCGCCCCATCGCGGTAAGCCCCGCCCCCCGCACCGACGCTATGCAATGCACTGCAAGTTGCCGACTGTACCGGGCTTAAGCCGGTAAGCCCCGCCCCATCGCGGTAAGCCCCGCCCCCCGCACCGACGCTATGCAATGCACTTCAAGTTGCCGACTGTACCGGGCTTAAGCCGGTAAGCCCCGCCCCATCGCGGTAAGCCCCGCCCCCGGCACCGACGCTATGCAATGCACTGCAAGTTGCCGACTGTACCGGGCTTAAGCCGGTAAGCCCCGCCCCATCGCGGTAAGCCCCGCCCCCGGCACCGACGCTATGCAATGCACTGTATGTTGCCGACTGTACCGGGCTTAAGCCGGTAAGCCCAACCCCCATCGCCGTAAGCCCCGCCCCCGGCACCGACGCTATGCAATGCACTGCATGTTTCCATCTGTACCGGGCTTAAGCCGGTAAGCCCAACCCCCATCGCCGTAAGCCCCGCCCCCGGCACCGACGCTATGCAATGCACTGCATGTTTCCATCTGTACCGGGCTTAAGCCGGTAAGCCCCGCCCCATCGCGGTAAGCCCCGCCCCCGGCACCGACGCTATGCAATGCACTGCAAGTTGCCGACTGTACCGGGCTTAAGCCGGTAAGCCCCGCCCCATCGCGGTAAGCCCCGCCCCCCGCACCGACGCTATGCAATGCACTGCAAGTTGCCGACTGTACCGGGCTTAAGCCGGTAAGCCCCGCCCCATCGCGGTAAGCCCCGCCCCCGGCACGACGCTATGCAATGCACTGTATGTTGCCGACTGTACCGGGCTTAAGCCGGTAAGCCCAACCCCCATCGCAGTAAGCCCCGCCCCCGGCACCGACGCTATGCAATGCACTGCATGTTTCCATCTGTACCCGGCTTAAGCCGGTAAGCCCCGCCCCATCGCGGTAAGCCCCGCCCCCCACACCGACGCTATGCAATGCACTGCAAGTTGCCGACTGTACCGGGCTTAAGCCGGTAAGCCCCGCCCCATCGCGGTAAGCCCCGCCCCCCGCACCGACGCTATGCAATGCACTGCAAGTTGCCGACTGTACCGGGCTTAAGCCGGTAAGCCCCGCCCAATCGCGGTAAGCCCCGCCCCCCGCACCGACGCTATGCAATGCACTGCAAGTTGCCGACTGTACCGGGCTTAAGCCGGTAAGCCCCGCCCCATCGCGGTAAGCCCCGCCCCCCGCACGACGCTATGCAATGCACTGCAAGTTGCCGACTGTACCGGGCTTAAGCCGGTAAGCCCCGCCCCCCGCACCGACGCTATGCAATGCACTGCAAGTTGCCGACTGTACCGGGCTTAAGCCGGTAAGCCCCGCCCCATCGCGGTAAGCCCCGCCCCCCCGCACCGACGCTATGCAATGCACTGCAAGTTGCCGACTGTACCGGGCTTAAGCCGGTAAGCCCCGCCCCATCGCGGTAAGCCCCGCCCCCCGCACCGACGCTATGCAATGCACTGCAAGTTGCCGACTGTACCGGGCTTAAGCCGGTAAGCCCCGCCCCATCGCGGTAAGCCCCGCCCCCCGCACCGACGCTATGCAATGCACTGCAAGTTGCCGACTGTACCGGGCTTAAGCCGGTAAGCCCCGCCCCATCGCTGTAAGCCCCGCCCCCGGCACCGACGCTATGCAATGCACTGCAAGTTGCTGACTGTACCGGGCTTAAGCCGGTAAGCCCCGCCCCATCGCGGTAAGCCCCGCCCCCGGCACCGAGGCTATGCAATGCACTGTAAGTTGCCGACTGTACCGGGCTTAAGCCGGTAAGCCCCGCCCCCATCACGGGATCATGTTTAATAAAACAAATGGCGGTGCCTTGAAAAGTAACAGTGGCCCCAGCGCGAAAGGTAACGAAGTGTTGCGTCTGCTGAAGAGGTGGCAGTAAGCATTGCATGTTGTCAACTGTTCCGAGCTTAAGCCGGTAAGCCACACCCCCACCCAATGCACGTGGCCAACCGTACCGGGCTTACGCCGGTAAGCCTCGCCCCCTGCGCCAACCCAATGCTATGTAATGCACTGCAATGCAATTTGTTTTTTTTATATTTAATGTTTGTTTTTGGGTGTGAGAGGAAACCGGAGTACCCAGACGAAACCCACGCAAACACAGAGAGAACATACACTTTGCAGATGTTGCCCTTAGTGGGATTTGAACCCAGGACCCCAGCGCTGCAAGGCTACTGTGCTAACCACTGAGCCACCGTGCTGCCTTTACTCCGATGCCATTTGAATGGGGGCATGTTTAAAAAACAAGTGGCGGTGCTATGCCATGAGAAGTAGCAGCCGCTTCAGCGCCAAAGGAAATGATGGGTTGCGTCTGCTGAAAAGGTGACAGTAAGCATTGCATGTTGCCATAGTTGCACACTGTACCGGGCATGACGCGGTAAGCCCCGCCCCAATCGCGGTAAGCCCCGCCCCCGGCACGACGCTATGCAATGCACTGTATGTTGCCGACTGTACCGGGCTTAAGCCGGTAAGCCCAACCCCCATCGCCGTAAGCCCCTCCCCCGGCACCGACGCTATGCAATGCACTGCATGTTTCCATCTGTACCGGGCTTAAGCCGGTAAGCCCCGCCCCATCGCGGTAAGCCCCGCCCCCCGCACCGACGCTATGCAATGCACTGCAAGTTGCCGACTGTACCGGGCTTAAGCCGGTAAGCCCCGCCCCATCGCGGTAAGCCCCGCACCGACGCTATGCAATGCACTGCAAGTTGCCGACTGTACCGGGCTTAAGCCGGTAAGCCCCGCCCCATCGCGGTAAGCCCCGCCCCCCGCACCGACGCTATGCAATGCACTTCAAGTTGCCGACTGTACCGGGCTTAAGCCGGTAAGCCCCGCCCCATCGCGGTAAGCCCCGCCCCCGGCACCGACGCTATGCAATGCACTGCAAGTTGCCGACTGTACCGGGCTTAAGCCGGTAAGCCCCGCCCCATCGCGGTAAGCCCCGCCCCCGGCACCGACGCTATGCAATGCACTGTATGTTGCCGACTGTACCGGGCTTAAGCCGGTAAGCCCAACCCCCATCGCCGTAAGCCCCGCCCCCGGCACCGACGCTATGCAATGCACTGCATGTTTCCATCTGTACCGGGCTTAAGCCGGTAAGCCCAACCCCCATCGCCGTAAGCCCCGCCCCCGGCACCGACGCTATGCAATGCACTGCATGTTTCCATCTGTACCGGGCTTAAGCCGGTAAGCCCCGCCCCATCGCGGTAAGCCCCGCCCCCGGCACCGACGCTATGCAATGCACTGCAAGTTGCCGACTGTACCGGGCTTAAGCCGGTAAGCCCCGCCCCATCGCGGTAAGCCCCGCCCCCCGCACCGACGCTATGCAATGCACTGCAAGTTGCCGACTGTACCGGGCTTAAGCCGGTAAGCCCCGCCCCATCGCGGTAAGCCCCGCCCCCCGGCACGACGCTATGCAATGCACTGTATGTTGCCGACTGTACCGGGCTTAAGCCGGTAAGCCCAACCCCCATCGCAGTAAGCCCCGCCCCCGGCACCGACGCTATGCAATGCACTGCATGTTTCCATCTGTACCCGGCTTAAGCCGGTAAGCCCCGCCCCATCGCGGTAAGCCCCGCCCCCCACACCGACGCTATGCAATGCACTGCAAGTTGCCGACTGTACCGGGCTTAAGCCGGTAAGCCCCGCCCCATCGCGGTAAGCCCCGCCCCCCGCACCGACGCTATGCAATGCACTGCAAGTTGCCGACTGTACCGGGCTTAAGCCGGTAAGCCCCGCCCAATCGCGGTAAGCCCCGCCCCCCGCACCGACGCTATGCAATGCACTGCAAGTTGCCGACTGTACCGGGCTTAAGCCGGTAAGCCCCGCCCCATCGCGGTAAGCCCCGCCCCCCGCACCGACGCTATGCAATGCACTGCAAGTTGCCGACTGTACCGGGCTTAAGCCGGTAAGCCCCGCCCCATCGCGGTAAGCCCCGCCCCCCGCACCGACGCTATGCAATGCACTGCAAGTTGCCGACTGTACCGGGCTTAAGCCGGTAAGCCCCGCCCAATCGCGGTAAGCCCCGCCCCCCGCACCGACGCTATGCAATGCACTGCAAGTTGCCGACTGTACCGGGCTTAAGCCGGTAAGCCCCGCCCCATCGCGGTAAGCCCCGCCCCCCGCACCGACGCTATGCAATGCACTGCAAGTTGCCGACTGTACCGGGCTTAAGCCGGTAAGACCCGCCCCATCGCGGTAAGCCCCGCCCCCCGCACCGCCGCTATGCAATGCACTGCAAGTTGCCGACTGTACCGGGCTTAAGCCGGTAAGCCCCGCCCCATCGCGGTAAGCCCCGCCCCCCGCACGACGCTATGCAATGCACTGCAAGTTGCCGACTGTACCGGGCTTAAGCCGGTAAGCCCCGCCCAATCGCGGTAAGCCCCGCCCCCCGCACCGACGCTATGCAATGCACTGCAAGTTGCCGACTGTACCGGGCTTAAGCCGGTAAGCCCCGCCCCATCGCGGTAAGCCCCGCCCCCCGCACCGACGCTATGCAATGCACTGCAAGTTGCCGACTGTACCGGGCTTAAGCCGGTAAGACCCGCCCCATCGCGGTAAGCCCCGCCCCCCGCACCGCCGCTATGCAATGCACTGCAAGTTGCCGACTGTACCGGGCTTAAGCCGGTAAGCCCCGCCCCATCGCGGTAAGCCCCGCCCCCCGCACCGACGCTATGCAATGCACTGCAAGTTGCCGACTGTACCGGGCTTAAGCCGGTAAGCCCCGCCCCATCGCGGTAAGCCCCGCCCCCCGCACCGACGCTATGCAATGCACTGCAAGTTGCCGACTGTACCGGGCTTAAGCCGGTAAGCCCCGCCCCATCGCGGTAAGCCCCGCCCCCCCGCACCGACGCTATGCAATGCACTGCAAGTTGCCGACTGTACCGGGCTTAAGCCGGTAAGCCCCGCCCCATCGCGGTAAGCCCCGCCCCCCGCACCGACGCTATGCAATGCACTGTAAGTTGCCGACTGTACCGGGCTTAAGCCGGTAAGCCCCGCCCCATCGCTGTAAGCCCCGCCCCCGGCACCGACGCTATGCAATGCACTGCAAGTTGCTGACTGTACCGGGCTTAAGCCGGTAAGCCCCGCCCCATCGCGGTAAGCCCCGCCCCCGGCACCGAGGCTATGCAATGCACTGTAAGTTGCCGACTGTACCGGGCTTAAGCCGGTAAGCCCCGCCCCCATCACGGGATCATGTTTAATAAAACAAATGGCGGTGCCTTGAAAAGTAACAGTGGCCCCAGCGCGAAAGGTAACGAAGTGTTGCGTCTGCTGAAGAGGTGGCAGTAAGCATTGCATGTTGTCAACTGTTCCGAGCTTAAGCCGGTAAGCCACACCCCCACCCAATGCACGTGGCCAACCGTACCGGGCTTACGCCGGTAAGCCTCGCCCCCTGCGCCAACCCAATGCTATGTAATGCACTGCAATGCAATTTGTTTTTTTTATATTTAATGTTTGTTTTTGGGTGTGAGAGGAAACCGGAGTACCCAGACGAAACCCACGCAAACACAGAGAGAACATACACTTTGCAGATGTTGCCCTTAGTGGGATTTGAACCCAGGACCCCAGCGCTGCAAGGCTACTGTGCTAACCACTGAGCCACCGTGCTGCCTTTACTCCGATGCCATTTGAATGGGGGCATGTTTAAAAAACAAGTGGCGGTGCTATGCCATGAGAAGTAGCAGCCGCTTCAGCGCCAAAGGAAATGATGGGTTGCGTCTGCTGAAAAGGTGACAGTAAGCATTGCATGTTGCCATAGTTGCACACTGTACCGGGCATGACGCGGTAAGCCCCGCCCCAATCGCGGTAAGCCCCGCCCCCGGCACGACGCTATGCAATGCACTGTATGTTGCCGACTGTACCGGGCTTAAGCCGGTAAGCCCAACCCCCATCGCCGTAAGCCCCTCCCCCGGCACCGACGCTATGCAATGCACTGCATGTTTCCATCTGTACCGGGCTTAAGCCGGTAAGCCCCGCCCCATCGCGGTAAGCCCCGCCCCCCGCACCGACGCTATGCAATGCACTGCAAGTTGCCGACTGTACCGGGCTTAAGCCGGTAAGCCCCGCCCCATCGCGGTAAGCCCCGCACCGACGCTATGCAATGCACTGCAAGTTGCCGACTGTACCGGGCTTAAGCCGGTAAGCCCCGCCCCATCGCGGTAAGCCCCGCCCCCCGCACCGACGCTATGCAATGCACTTCAAGTTGCCGACTGTACCGGGCTTAAGCCGGTAAGCCCCGCCCCATCGCGGTAAGCCCCGCCCCCGGCACCGACGCTATGCAATGCACTGCAAGTTGCCGACTGTACCGGGCTTAAGCCGGTAAGCCCCGCCCCATCGCGGTAAGCCCCGCCCCCGGCACCGACGCTATGCAATGCACTGTATGTTGCCGACTGTACCGGGCTTAAGCCGGTAAGCCCCACCCCCATCGCCGTAAGCCCCGCCCCCGGCACCGACGCTATGCAATGCACTGCATGTTTCCATCTGTACCGGGCTTAAGCCGGTAAGCCCAACCCCCATCGCCGTAAGCCCCGCCCCCGGCACCGACGCTATGCAATGCACTGCATGTTTCCATCTGTACCGGGCTTAAGCCGGTAAGCCCCGCCCCATCGCGGTAAGCCCCGCCCCCGGCACCGACGCTATGCAATGCACTGCAAGTTGCCGACTGTACCGGGCTTAAGCCGGTAAGCCCCGCCCCATCGCGGTAAGCCCCGCCCCCCCGCACCGACGCTATGCAATGCACTGCAAGTTGCCGACTGTACCGGGCTTAAGCCGGTAAGCCCCGCCCCATCGCGGTAAGCCCCGCCCCCGGCACGACGCTATGCAATGCACTGTATGTTGCCGACTGTACCGGGCTTAAGCCGGTAAGCCCAACCCCCATCGCAGTAAGCCCCGCCCCCGGCACCGACGCTATGCAATGCACTGCATGTTTCCATCTGTACCCGGCTTAAGCCGGTAAGCCCCGCCCCATCGCGGTAAGCCCCGCCCCCCACACCGACGCTATGCAATGCACTGCAAGTTGCCGACTGTACCGGGCTTAAGCCGGTAAGCCCCGCCCCATCGCGGTAAGCCCCGCCCCCCGCACCGACGCTATGCAATGCACTGCAAGTTGCCGACTGTACCGGGCTTAAGCCGGTAAGCCCCGCCCAATCGCGGTAAGCCCCGCCCCCCGCACCGACGCTATGCAATGCACTGCAAGTTGCCGACTGTACCGGGCTTAAGCCGGTAAGCCCCGCCCCATCGCGGTAAGCCCCGCCCCCCGCACCGACGCTATGCAATGCACTGCAAGTTGCCGACTGTACCGGGCTTAAGCCGGTAAGCCCCGCCCCATCGCGGTAAGCCCCGCCCCCCGCACCGACGCTATGCAATGCACTGCAAGTTGCCGACTGTACCGGGCTTAAGCCGGTAAGCCCCGCCCAATCGCGGTAAGCCCCGCCCCCCGCACCGACGCTATGCAATGCACTGCAAGTTGCCGACTGTACCGGGCTTAAGCCGGTAAGCCCCGCCCCATCGCGGTAAGCCCCGCCCCCCGCACCGACGCTATGCAATGCACTGCAAGTTGCCGACTGTACCGGGCTTAAGCCGGTAAGACCCGCCCCATCGCGGTAAGCCCCGCCCCCCGCACCGCCGCTATGCAATGCACTGCAAGTTGCCGACTGTACCGGGCTTAAGCCGGTAAGCCCCGCCCCATCGCGGTAAGCCCCGCCCCCCGCACGACGCTATGCAATGCACTGCAAGTTGCCGACTGTACCGGGCTTAAGCCGGTAAGCCCCGCCCAATCGCGGTAAGCCCCGCCCCCCGCACCGACGCTATGCAATGCACTGCAAGTTGCCGACTGTACCGGGCTTAAGCCGGTAAGCCCCGCCCCATCGCGGTAAGCCCCGCCCCCCGCACCGACGCTATGCAATGCACTGCAAGTTGCCGACTGTACCGGGCTTAAGCCGGTAAGACCCGCCCCATCGCGGTAAGCCCCGCCCCCCGCACCGCCGCTATGCAATGCACTGCAAGTTGCCGACTGTACCGGGCTTAAGCCGGTAAGCCCCGCCCCATCGCGGTAAGCCCCGCCCCCCGCACCGACGCTATGCAATGCACTGCAAGTTGCCGACTGTACCGGGCTTAAGCCGGTAAGCCCCGCCCCATCGCGGTAAGCCCCGCCCCCCGCACCGACGCTATGCAATGCACTGCAAGTTGCCGACTGTACCGGGCTTAAGCCGGTAAGCCCCGCCCCATCGCGGTAAGCCCCGCCCCCCGCACCGACGCTATGCAATGCACTGCAAGTTGCCGACTGTACCGGGCTTAAGCCGGTAAGCCCCGCCCCATCGCGGTAAGCCCCGCCCCCCGCACCGACGCTATGCAATGCACTGTAAGTTGCCGACTGTACCGGGCTTAAGCCGGTAAGCCCCGCCCCATCGCTGTAAGCCCCGCCCCCGGCACCGACGCTATGCAATGCACTGCAAGTTGCTGACTGTACCGGGCTTAAGCCGGTAAGCCCCGCCCCATCGCGGTAAGCCCCGCCCCCGGCACCGAGGCTATGCAATGCACTGTAAGTTGCCGACTGTACCGGGCTTAAGCCGGTAAGCCCCGCCCCCATCACGGGATCATGTTTAATAAAACAAATGGCGGTGCCTTGAAAAGTAACAGTGGCCCCAGCGCGAAAGGTAACGAAGTGTTGCGTCTGCTGAAGAGGTGGCAGTAAGCATTGCATGTTGTCAACTGTTCCGAGCTTAAGCCGGTAAGCCACACCCCCACCCAATGCACGTGGCCAACCGTACCGGGCTTACGCCGGTAAGCCTCGCCCCCTGCGCCAACCCAATGCTATGTAATGCACTGCAATGCAATTTGTTTTTTTTATATTTAATGTTTGTTTTTGGGTGTGAGAGGAAACCGGAGTACCCAGACGAAACCCACGCAAACACAGAGAGAACATACACTTTGCAGATGTTGCCCTTAGTGGGATTTGAACCCAGGACCCCAGCGCTGCAAGGCTACTGTGCTAACCACTGAGCCACCGTGCTGCCTTTACTCCGATGCCATTTGAATGGGGGCATGTTTAAAAAACAAGTGGCGGTGCTATGCCATGAGAAGTAGCAGCCGCTTCAGCGCCAAAGGAAATGATGGGTTGCGTCTGCTGAAAAGGTGACAGTAAGCATTGCATGTTGCCATAGTTGCACACTGTACCGGGCATGACGCGGTAAGCCCCGCCCCAATCGCGGTAAGCCCCGCCCCCGGCACGACGCTATGCAATGCACTGTATGTTGCCGACTGTACCGGGCTTAAGCCGGTAAGCCCAACCCCCATCGCCGTAAGCCCCTCCCCCGGCACCGACGCTATGCAATGCACTGCATGTTTCCATCTGTACCGGGCTTAAGCCGGTAAGCCCCGCCCCATCGCGGTAAGCCCCGCCCCCCGCACCGACGCTATGCAATGCACTGCAAGTTGCCGACTGTACCGGGCTTAAGCCGGTAAGCCCCGCCCCATCGCGGTAAGCCCCGCCCCCCGCACCGACGCTATGCAATGCACTGCAAGTTGCCGACTGTACCGGGCTTAAGCCGGTAAGCCCCGCCCCATCGCGGTAAGCCCCGCCCCCCGCACCGACGCTATGCAATGCACTTCAAGTTGCCGACTGTACCGGGCTTAAGCCGGTAAGCCCCGCCCCATCGCGGTAAGCCCCGCCCCCGGCACCGACGCTATGCAATGCACTGCAAGTTGCCGACTGTACCGGGCTTAAGCCGGTAAGCCCCGCCCCATCGCGGTAAGCCCCGCCCCCGGCACCGACGCTATGCAATGCACTGTATGTTGCCGACTGTACCGGGCTTAAGCCGGTAAGCCCAACCCCCATCGCCGTAAGCCCCGCCCCCGGCACCGACGCTATGCAATGCACTGCATGTTTCCATCTGTACCGGGCTTAAGCCGGTAAGCCCAACCCCCATCGCCGTAAGCCCCGCCCCCGGCACCGACGCTATGCAATGCACTGCATGTTTCCATCTGTACCGGGCTTAAGCCGGTAAGCCCCGCCCCATCGCGGTAAGCCCCGCCCCCGGCACCGACGCTATGCAATGCACTGCAAGTTGCCGACTGTACCGGGCTTAAGCCGGTAAGCCCCGCCCCATCGCGGTAAGCCCCGCCCCCCGCACCGACGCTATGCAATGCACTGCAAGTTGCCGACTGTACCGGGCTTAAGCCGGTAAGCCCCGCCCCATCGCGGTAAGCCCCGCCCCCGGCACGACGCTATGCAATGCACTGTATGTTGCCGACTGTACCGGGCTTAAGCCGGTAAGCCCAACCCCCATCGCAGTAAGCCCCGCCCCCGGCACCGACGCTATGCAATGCACTGCATGTTTCCATCTGTACCCGGCTTAAGCCGGTAAGCCCCGCCCCATCGCGGTAAGCCCCGCCCCCCACACCGACGCTATGCAATGCACTGCAAGTTGCCGACTGTACCGGGCTTAAGCCGGTAAGCCCCGCCCCATCGCGGTAAGCCCCGCCCCCCGCACCGACGCTATGCAATGCACTGCAAGTTGCCGACTGTACCGGGCTTAAGCCGGTAAGCCCCGCCCAATCGCGGTAAGCCCCGCCCCCCGCACCGACGCTATGCAATGCACTGCAAGTTGCCGACTGTACCGGGCTTAAGCCGGTAAGCCCCGCCCCATCGCGGTAAGCCCCCGCCCCCCGCACCGACGCTATGCAATGCACTGCAAGTTGCCGACTGTACCGGGCTTAAGCCGGTAAGCCCCGCCCCATCGCGGTAAGCCCCGCCCCCCGCACCGACGCTATGCAATGCACTGCAAGTTGCCGACTGTACCGGGCTTAAGCCGGTAAGCCCCGCCCAATCGCGGTAAGCCCCGCCCCCCGCACCGACGCTATGCAATGCACTGCAAGTTGCCGACTGTACCGGGCTTAAGCCGGTAAGCCCCGCCCCATCGCGGTAAGCCCCGCCCCCCGCACCGACGCTATGCAATGCACTGCAAGTTGCCGACTGTACCGGGCTTAAGCCGGTAAGACCCGCCCCATCGCGGTAAGCCCCGCCCCCCGCACCGCCGCTATGCAATGCACTGCAAGTTGCCGACTGTACCGGGCTTAAGCCGGTAAGCCCCGCCCCATCGCGGTAAGCCCCGCCCCCCGCACGACGCTATGCAATGCACTGCAAGTTGCCGACTGTACCGGGCTTAAGCCGGTAAGCCCCGCCCAATCGCGGTAAGCCCCGCCCCCCGCACCGACGCTATGCAATGCACTGCAAGTTGCCGACTGTACCGGGCTTAAGCCGGTAAGCCCCGCCCCATCGCGGTAAGCCCCGCCCCCCGCACCGACGCTATGCAATGCACTGCAAGTTGCCGACTGTACCGGGCTTAAGCCGGTAAGCCCCGCCCCATCGCGGTAAGCCCCGCCCCCCGCCCCGCCGCCATGCAATGCACTGCAAGTTGCCGACTGTACCGGGCTTAAGCCGGTAAGCCCCGCCCCATCGCGGTAAGCCCCGCCCCCCGCACCGACGCTATGCAATGCACTGCAAGTTGCCGACTGTACCGGGCTTAAGCCGGTAAGCCCCGCCCCATCGCGGTAAGCCCCGCCCCCCCGCACCGACGCTATGCAATGCACTGCAAGTTGCCGACTGTACCGGGCTTAAGCCGGTAAGCCCCGCCCCATCGCGGTAAGCCCCGCCCCCCGCACCGACGCTATGCAATGCACTGCAAGTTGCCGACTGTACCGGGCTTAAGCCGGTAAGCCCCGCCCCATCGCGGTAAGCCCCGCCCCCCGCACCGACGCTATGCAATGCACTGTAAGTTGCCGACTGTACCGGGCTTAAGCCGGTAAGCCCCGCCCCATCGCTGTAAGCCCCGCCCCCGGCACCGACGCTATGCAATGCACTGCAAGTTGCTGACTGTACCGGGCTTAAGCCGGTAAGCCCCGCCCCATCGCGGTAAGCCCCGCCCCCGGCACCGAGGCTATGCAATGCACTGTAAGTTGCCGACTGTACCGGGCTTAAGCCGGTAAGCCCCGCCCCCATCACGGGATCATGTTTAATAAAACAAATGGCGGTGCCTTGAAAAGTAACAGTGGCCCCAGCGCGAAAGGTAACGAAGTGTTGCGTCTGCTGAAGAGGTGGCAGTAAGCATTGCATGTTGTCAACTGTTCCGAGCTTAAGCCGGTAAGCCACACCCCCACCCAATGCACGTGGCCAACCGTACCGGGCTTACGCCGGTAAGCCTCGCCCCCTGCGCCAACCCAATGCTATGTAATGCACTGCAATGCAATTTGTTTTTTTTATATTTAATGTTTGTTTTTGGGTGTGAGAGGAAACCGGAGTACCCAGACGAAACCCACGCAAACACAGAGAGAACATACACTTTGCAGATGTTGCCCTTAGTGGGATTTGAACCCAGGACCCCAGCGCTGCAAGGCTACTGTGCTAACCACTGAGCCACCGTGCTGCCTTTACTCCGATGCCATTTGAATGGGGGCATGTTTAAAAAACAAGTGGCGGTGCTATGCCATGAGAAGTAGCAGCCGCTTCAGCGCCAAAGGAAATGATGGGTTGCGTCTGCTGAAAAGGTGACAGTAAGCATTGCATGTTGCCATAGTTGCACACTGTACCGGGCATGACGCGGTAAGCCCCGCCCCAATCGCGGTAAGCCCCGCCCCCGGCACGACGCTATGCAATGCACTGTATGTTGCCGACTGTACCGGGCTTAAGCCGGTAAGCCCAACCCCCATCGCCGTAAGCCCCTCCCCCGGCACCGACGCTATGCAATGCACTGCATGTTTCCATCTGTACCGGGCTTAAGCCGGTAAGCCCCGCCCCATCGCGGTAAGCCCCGCCCCCCGCACCGACGCTATGCAATGCACTGCAAGTTGCCGACTGTACCGGGCTTAAGCCGGTAAGCCCCGCCCCATCGCGGTAAGCCCCGCCCCCCGCACCGACGCTATGCAATGCACTGCAAGTTGCCGACTGTACCGGGCTTAAGCCGGTAAGCCCCGCCCCATCGCGGTAAGCCCCGCCCCCCGCACCGACGCTATGCAATGCACTTCAAGTTGCCGACTGTACCGGGCTTAAGCCGGTAAGCCCCGCCCCATCGCGGTAAGCCCCGCCCCCGGCACCGACGCTATGCAATGCACTGCAAGTTGCCGACTGTACCGGGCTTAAGCCGGTAAGCCCCGCCCCATCGCGGTAAGCC
The DNA here is from genome assembly GCF_027789765.1 of Dendropsophus ebraccatus. NCBI lineage: Eukaryota > Metazoa > Chordata > Amphibia > Anura > Hylidae > Dendropsophus > Dendropsophus ebraccatus. The sequence continues at coordinate 33,442 of NW_027210283.1, read as the reverse complement.
CCGCCCCCGGCACCGACGCTATGCAATGCACTGTATGTTGCCGACTGTACCGGGCTTAAGCCGGTAAGCCCAACCCCCATCGCCGTAAGCCCCGCCCCCGGCACCGACGCTATGCAATGCACTGCATGTTTCCATCTGTACCGGGCTTAAGCCGGTAAGCCCAACCCCCATCGCCGTAAGCCCCGCCCCCGGCACCGACGCTATGCAATGCACTGCATGTTTCCATCTGTACCGGGCTTAAGCCGGTAAGCCCCGCCCCATCGCGGTAAGCCCCGCCCCCGGCACCGACGCTATGCAATGCACTGCAAGTTGCCGACTGTACCGGGCTTAAGCCGGTAAGCCCCGCCCCATCGCGGTAAGCCCCGCCCCCCGCACCGACGCTATGCAATGCACTGCAAGTTGCCGACTGTACCGGGCTTAAGCCGGTAAGCCCCGCCCCATCGCGGTAAGCCCCGCCCCCGGCACGACGCTATGCAATGCACTGTATGTTGCCGACTGTACCGGGCTTAAGCCGGTAAGCCCAACCCCCATCGCAGTAAGCCCCGCCCCCGGCACCGACGCTATGCAATGCACTGCATGTTTCCATCTGTACCCGGCTTAAGCCGGTAAGCCCCGCCCCATCGCGGTAAGCCCCGCCCCCCACACCGACGCTATGCAATGCACTGCAAGTTGCCGACTGTACCGGGCTTAAGCCGGTAAGCCCCGCCCCATCGCGGTAAGCCCCGCCCCCCGCACCGACGCTATGCAATGCACTGCAAGTTGCCGACTGTACCGGGCTTAAGCCGGTAAGCCCCGCCCAATCGCGGTAAGCCCCGCCCCCCGCACCGACGCTATGCAATGCACTGCAAGTTGCCGACTGTACCGGGCTTAAGCCGGTAAGCCCCGCCCCATCGCGGTAAGCCCCGCCCCCCGCACGACGCTATGCAATGCACTGCAAGTTGCCGACTGTACCGGGCTTAAGCCGGTAAGCCCCGCCCCCCGCACCGACGCTATGCAATGCACTGCAAGTTGCCGACTGTACCGGGCTTAAGCCGGTAAGCCCCGCCCCATCGCGGTAAGCCCCGCCCCCCCGCACCGACGCTATGCAATGCACTGCAAGTTGCCGACTGTACCGGGCTTAAGCCGGTAAGCCCCGCCCCATCGCGGTAAGCCCCGCCCCCCGCACCGACGCTATGCAATGCACTGCAAGTTGCCGACTGTACCGGGCTTAAGCCGGTAAGCCCCGCCCCATCGCGGTAAGCCCCGCCCCCCGCACCGACGCTATGCAATGCACTGCAAGTTGCCGACTGTACCGGGCTTAAGCCGGTAAGCCCCGCCCCATCGCTGTAAGCCCCGCCCCCGGCACCGACGCTATGCAATGCACTGCAAGTTGCTGACTGTACCGGGCTTAAGCCGGTAAGCCCCGCCCCATCGCGGTAAGCCCCGCCCCCGGCACCGAGGCTATGCAATGCACTGTAAGTTGCCGACTGTACCGGGCTTAAGCCGGTAAGCCCCGCCCCCATCACGGGATCATGTTTAATAAAACAAATGGCGGTGCCTTGAAAAGTAACAGTGGCCCCAGCGCGAAAGGTAACGAAGTGTTGCGTCTGCTGAAGAGGTGGCAGTAAGCATTGCATGTTGTCAACTGTTCCGAGCTTAAGCCGGTAAGCCACACCCCCACCCAATGCACGTGGCCAACCGTACCGGGCTTACGCCGGTAAGCCTCGCCCCCTGCGCCAACCCAATGCTATGTAATGCACTGCAATGCAATTTGTTTTTTTTATATTTAATGTTTGTTTTTGGGTGTGAGAGGAAACCGGAGTACCCAGACGAAACCCACGCAAACACAGAGAGAACATACACTTTGCAGATGTTGCCCTTAGTGGGATTTGAACCCAGGACCCCAGCGCTGCAAGGCTACTGTGCTAACCACTGAGCCACCGTGCTGCCTTTACTCCGATGCCATTTGAATGGGGGCATGTTTAAAAAACAAGTGGCGGTGCTATGCCATGAGAAGTAGCAGCCGCTTCAGCGCCAAAGGAAATGATGGGTTGCGTCTGCTGAAAAGGTGACAGTAAGCATTGCATGTTGCCATAGTTGCACACTGTACCGGGCATGACGCGGTAAGCCCCGCCCCAATCGCGGTAAGCCCCGCCCCCGGCACGACGCTATGCAATGCACTGTAAGTTGCCGACTGTACCGGGCTTAAGCCGGTAAGCCCAACCCCCATCGCCGTAAGCCCCTCCCCCGGCACCGACGCTATGCAATGCACTGCATGTTTCCATCTGTACCGGGCTTAAGCCGGTAAGCCCCGCCCCATCGCGGTAAGCCCCGCCCCCCGCACCGACGCTATGCAATGCACTGCAAGTTGCCGACTGTACCGGGCTTAAGCCGGTAAGCCCCGCCCCATCGCGGTAAGCCCCGCAACGACGCTATGCAATGCACTGCAAGTTGCCGACTGTACCGGGCTTAAGCCGGTAAGCCCCGCCCCATCGCGGTAAGCCCCGCCCCCCGCACCGACGCTATGCAATGCACTTCAAGTTGCCGACTGTACCGGGCTTAAGCCGGTAAGCCCCGCCCCATCGCGGTAAGCCCCGCCCCCGGCACCGACGCTATGCAATGCACTGCAAGTTGCCGACTGTACCGGGCTTAAGCCGGTAAGCCCCGCCCCATCGCGGTAAGCCCCGCCCCCGGCACCGACGCTATGCAATGCACTGTATGTTGCCGACTGTACCGGGCTTAAGCCGGTAAGCCCAACCCCCATCGCCGTAAGCCCCGCCCCCGGCACCGACGCTATGCAATGCACTGCATGTTTCCATCTGTACCGGGCTTAAGCCGGTAAGCCCAACCCCCATCGCCGTAAGCCCCGCCCCCGGCACCGACGCTATGCAATGCACTGCATGTTTCCATCTGTACCGGGCTTAAGCCGGTAAGCCCCGCCCCATCGCGGTAAGCCCCGCCCCCGGCACCGACGCTATGCAATGCACTGCAAGTTGCCGACTGTACCGGGCTTAAGCCGGTAAGCCCCGCCCCATCGCGGTAAGCCCCGCCCCCCGCACCGACGCTATGCAATGCACTGCAAGTTGCCGACTGTACCGGGCTTAAGCCGGTAAGCCCCGCCCCATCGCGGTAAGCCCCGCCCCCGGCACGACGCTATGCAATGCACTGTATGTTGCCGACTGTACCGGGCTTAAGCCGGTAAGCCCAACCCCCATCGCAGTAAGCCCCGCCCCCGGCACCGACGCTATGCAATGCACTGCATGTTTCCATCTGTACCCGGCTTAAGCCGGTAAGCCCCGCCCCATCGCGGTAAGCCCCGCCCCCCACACCGACGCTATGCAATGCACTGCAAGTTGCCGACTGTACCGGGCTTAAGCCGGTAAGCCCCGCCCCATCGCGGTAAGCCCCGCCCCCCGCACCGACGCTATGCAATGCACTGCAAGTTGCCGACTGTACCGGGCTTAAGCCGGTAAGCCCCGCCCAATCGCGGTAAGCCCCGCCCCCCGCACCGACGCTATGCAATGCACTGCAAGTTGCCGACTGTACCGGGCTTAAGCCGGTAAGCCCCGCCCCATCGCGGTAAGCCCCGCCCCCCGCACCGACGCTATGCAATGCACTGCAAGTTGCCGACTGTACCGGGCTTAAGCCGGTAAGACCCGCCCCATCGCGGTAAGCCCCGCCCCCCGCACCGCCGCTATGCAATGCACTGCAAGTTGCCGACTGTACCGGGCTTAAGCCGGTAAGCCCCGCCCCATCGCGGTAAGCCCCGCCCCCCGCACGACGCTATGCAATGCACTGCAAGTTGCCGACTGTACCGGGCTTAAGCCGGTAAGCCCCGCCCAATCGCGGTAAGCCCCGCCCCCCGCACCGACGCTATGCAATGCACTGCAAGTTGCCGACTGTACCGGGCTTAAGCCGGTAAGCCCCGCCCCATCGCGGTAAGCCCCGCCCCCCGCACCGACGCTATGCAATGCACTGCAAGTTGCCGACTGTACCGGGCTTAAGCCGGTAAGACCCGCCCCATCGCGGTAAGCCCCGCCCCCCGCACCGCCGCTATGCAATGCACTGCAAGTTGCCGACTGTACCGGGCTTAAGCCGGTAAGCCCCGCCCCATCGCGGTAAGCCCCGCCCCCCGCACCGACGCTATGCAATGCACTGCAAGTTGCCGACTGTACCGGGCTTAAGCCGGTAAGCCCCGCCCCATCGCGGTAAGCCCCGCCCCCCGCACCGACGCTATGCAATGCACTGCAAGTTGCCGACTGTACCGGGCTTAAGCCGGTAAGCCCCGCCCCATCGCGGTAAGCCCCGCCCCCCCGCACCGACGCTATGCAATGCACTGCAAGTTGCCGACTGTACCGGGCTTAAGCCGGTAAGCCCCGCCCCATCGCGGTAAGCCCCGCCCCCCGCACCGACGCTATGCAATGCACTGTAAGTTGCCGACTGTACCGGGCTTAAGCCGGTAAGCCCCGCCCCATCGCTGTAAGCCCCGCCCCCGGCACCGACGCTATGCAATGCACTGCAAGTTGCTGACTGTACCGGGCTTAAGCCGGTAAGCCCCGCCCCATCGCGGTAAGCCCCGCCCCCGGCACCGAGGCTATGCAATGCACTGTAAGTTGCCGACTGTACCGGGCTTAAGCCGGTAAGCCCCGCCCCCATCACGGGATCATGTTTAATAAAACAAATGGCGGTGCCTTGAAAAGTAACAGTGGCCCCAGCGCGAAAGGTAACGAAGTGTTGCGTCTGCTGAAGAGGTGGCAGTAAGCATTGCATGTTGTCAACTGTTCCGAGCTTAAGCCGGTAAGCCACACCCCCACCCAATGCACGTGGCCAACCGTACCGGGCTTACGCCGGTAAGCCTCGCCCCCTGCGCCAACCCAATGCTATGTAATGCACTGCAATGCAATTTGTTTTTTTTATATTTAATGTTTGTTTTTGGGTGTGAGAGGAAACCGGAGTACCCAGACGAAACCCACGCAAACACAGAGAGAACATACACTTTGCAGATGTTGCCCTTAGTGGGATTTGAACCCAGGACCCCAGCGCTGCAAGGCTACTGTGCTAACCACTGAGCCACCGTGCTGCCTTTACTCCGATGCCATTTGAATGGGGGCATGTTTAAAAAAACAAGTGGCGGTGCTATGCCATGAGAAGTAGCAGCCGCTTCAGCGCCAAAGGAAATGATGGGTTGCGTCTGCTGAAAAGGTGACAGTAAGCATTGCATGTTGCCATAGTTGCACACTGTACCGGGCATGACGCGGTAAGCCCCGCCCCAATCGCGGTAAGCCCCGCCCCCGGCACGACGCTATGCAATGCACTGTATGTTGCCGACTGTACCGGGCTTAAGCCGGTAAGCCCAACCCCCATCGCCGTAAGCCCCTCCCCCGGCACCGACGCTATGCAATGCACTGCATGTTTCCATCTGTACCGGGCTTAAGCCGGTAAGCCCCGCCCCATCGCGGTAAGCCCCGCCCCCCGCACCGACGCTATGCAATGCACTGCAAGTTGCCGACTGTACCGGGCTTAAGCCGGTAAGCCCCGCCCCATCGCGGTAAGCCCCGCCCCCCGCACCGACGCTATGCAATGCACTGCAAGTTGCCGACTGTACCGGGCTTAAGCCGGTAAGCCCCGCCCCATCGCGGTAAGCCCCGCCCCCCGCACCGACGCTATGCAATGCACTTCAAGTTGCCGACTGTACCGGGCTTAAGCCGGTAAGCCCCGCCCCATCGCGGTAAGCCCCGCCCCCGGCACCGACGCTATGCAATGCACTGCAAGTTGCCGACTGTACCGGGCTTAAGCCGGTAAGCCCCGCCCCATCGCGGTAAGCCCCGCCCCCGGCACCGACGCTATGCAATGCACTGTATGTTGCCGACTGTACCGGGCTTAAGCCGGTAAGCCCAACCCCCATCGCCGTAAGCCCCGCCCCCGGCACCGACGCTATGCAATGCACTGCATGTTTCCATCTGTACCGGGCTTAAGCCGGTAAGCCCAACCCCCATCGCCGTAAGCCCCGCCCCCGGCACCGACGCTATGCAATGCACTGCATGTTTCCATCTGTACCGGGCTTAAGCCGGTAAGCCCCGCCCCATCGCGGTAAGCCCCGCCCCCGGCACCGACGCTATGCAATGCACTGCAAGTTGCCGACTGTACCGGGCTTAAGCCGGTAAGCCCCGCCCCATCGCGGTAAGCCCCGCCCCCCGCACCGACGCGATGCAATGCACTGCAAGTTGCCGACTGTACCGGGCTTAAGCCGGTAAGCCCCGCCCCATCGCGGTAAGCCCCGCCCCCCGCACCGCCGCTATGCAATGCACTGCAAGTTGCCGACTGTACCGGGCTTAAGCCGGTAAGCCCCGCCCCATCGCGGTAAGCCCCGCCCCCGGCACCGACGCTATGCAATGCACTGCAAGTTGCTGACTGTACCGGGCTTAAGCCGGTAAGCCCCGCCCCATCGCGGTAAGCCCCGCCCCCGGCACCGAGGCTATGCAATGCACTGTAAGTTGCCGACTGTACCGGGCTTAAGCCGGTAAGCCCCGCCCCCATCACGGGATCATGTTTAATAAAACAAATGGCGGTGCCTTGAAAAGTAACAGTGGCCCCAGCGCGAAAGGTAACGAAGTGTTGCGTCTGCTGAAGAGGTGGCAGTAAGCATTGCATGTTGTCAACTGTTCCGAGCTTAAGCCGGTAAGCCACACCCCCACCCAATGCACGTGGCCAACCGTACCGGGCTTACGCCGGTAAGCCTCGCCCCCTGCGCCAACCCAATGCTATGTAATGCACTGCAATGCAATTTGTTTTTTTTATATTTAATGTTTGTTTTTGGGTGTGAGAGGAAACCGGAGTACCCAGACGAAACCCACGCAAACACAGAGAGAACATACACTTTGCAGATGTTGCCCTTAGTGGGATTTGAACCCAGGACCCCAGCTATGCCATGAGAAGTAGCAGCCGCTTCAGCGCCAAAGGAAATGATGGGTTGCGTCTGCTGAAAAGGTGACAGTAAGCATTGCATGTTGCCATAGTTGCACACTGTACCGGGCATGACGCGGTAAGCCCCGCCCCAATCGCGGTAAGCCCCGCCCCCGGCACGACGCTATGCAATGCACTGTATGTTGCCGACTGTACCGGGCTTAAGCCGGTAAGCCCAACCCCCATCGCCGTAAGCCCCTCCCCCGGCACCGACGCTATGCAATGCACTGCATGTTTCCATCTGTACCGGGCTTAAGCCGGTAAGCCCCGCCCCATCGCGGTAAGCCCCGCCCCCCGCACCGACGCTATGCAATGCACTGCAAGTTGCCGACTGTACCGGGCTTAAGCCGGTAAGCCCCGCCCCATCGCGGTAAGCCCCGCCCCCCGCACCGACGCTATGCAATGCACTGCAAGTTGCCGACTGTACCGGGCTTAAGCCGGTAAGCCCCGCCCCATCGCGGTAAGCCCCGCCCCCCGCACCGACGCTATGCAATGCACTTCAAGTTGCCGACTGTACCGGGCTTAAGCCGGTAAGCCCCGCCCCATCGCGGTAAGCCCCGCCCCCGGCACCGACGCTATGCAATGCACTGCAAGTTGCCGACTGTACCGGGCTTAAGCCGGTAAGCCCCGCCCCATCGCGGTAAGCCCCGCCCCCGGCACCGACGCTATGCAATGCACTGTATGTTGCCGACTGTACCGGGCTTAAGCCGGTAAGCCCAACCCCCATCGCCGTAAGCCCCGCCCCCGGCACCGACGCTATGCAATGCACTGCATGTTTCCATCTGTACCGGGCTTAAGCCGGTAAGCCCAACCCCCATCGCCGTAAGCCCCGCCCCCGGCACCGACGCTATGCAATGCACTGCATGTTTCCATCTGTACCGGGCTTAAGCCGGTAAGCCCCGCCCCATCGCGGTAAGCCCCGCCCCCGGCACCGACGCTATGCAATGCACTGCAAGTTGCCGACTGTACCGGGCTTAAGCCGGTAAGCCCCGCCCCATCGCGGTAAGCCCCGCCCCCCGCACCGACGCTATGCAATGCACTGCAAGTTGCCGACTGTACCGGGCTTAAGCCGGTAAGCCCCGCCCCATCGCGGTAAGCCCCGCCCCCGGCACGACGCTATGCAATGCACTGTATGTTGCCGACTGTACCGGGCTTAAGCCGGTAAGCCCAACCCCCATCGCAGTAAGCCCCGCCCCCGGCACCGACGCTATGCAATGCACTGCATGTTTCCATCTGTACCCGGCTTAAGCCGGTAAGCCCCGCCCCATCGCGGTAAGCCCCGCCCCCCACACCGACGCTATGCAATGCACTGCAAGTTGCCGACTGTACCGGGCTTAAGCCGGTAAGCCCCGCCCCATCGCGGTAAGCCCCGCCCCCCGCACCGACGCTATGCAATGCACTGCAAGTTGCCGACTGTACCGGGCTTAAGCCGGTAAGCCCCGCCCAATCGCGGTAAGCCCCGCCCCCCGCACCGACGCTATGCAATGCACTGCAAGTTGCCGACTGTACCGGGCTTAAGCCGGTAAGCCCCGCCCCATCGCGGTAAGCCCCGCCCCCCGCACCGACGCTATGCAATGCACTGCAAGTTGCCGACTGTACCGGGCTTAAGCCGGTAAGACCCGCCCCATCGCGGTAAGCCCCGCCCCCCGCACCGCCGCTATGCAATGCACTGCAAGTTGCCGACTGTACCGGGCTTAAGCCGGTAAGCCCCGCCCCATCGCGGTAAGCCCCGCCCCCCGCACGACGCTATGCAATGCACTGCAAGTTGCCGACTGTACCGGGCTTAAGCCGGTAAGCCCCGCCCAATCGCGGTAAGCCCCGCCCCCCGCACCGACGCTATGCAATGCACTGCAAGTTGCCGACTGTACCGGGCTTAAGCCGGTAAGCCCCGCCCCATCGCGGTAAGCCCCGCCCCCCGCACCGACGCTATGCAATGCACTGCAAGTTGCCGACTGTACCGGGCTTAAGCCGGTAAGCCCCGCCCCATCGCGGTAAGCCCCGCCCCCCGCACCGCCGCTATGCAATGCACTGCAAGTTGCCGACTGTACCGGGCTTAAGCCGGTAAGCCCCGCCCCATCGCGGTAAGCCCCGCCCCCCGCACAGACGCTATGCAATGCACTGCAAGTTGCCGACTGTACCGGGCTTAAGCCGGTAAGCCCCGCCCCATCGCGGTAAGCCCCGCCCCCCGCACCGACGCTATGCAATGCACTGCAAGTTGCCGACTGTACCGGGCTTAAGCCGGTAAGCCCCGCCCCATCGCGGTAAGCCCCGCCCCCCGCACCGACGCTATGCAATGCACTGCAAGTTGCCGACTGTACCGGGCTTAAGCCGGTAAGCCCCGCCCCATCGCGGTAAGCCCCGCCCCCCGCACCGACGCTATGCAATGCACTGTAAGTTGCCGACTGTACCGGGCTTAAGCCGGTAAGCCCCGCCCCATCGCTGTAAGCCCCGCCCCCGGCACCGACGCTATGCAATGCACTGCAAGTTGCTGACTGTACCGGGCTTAAGCCGGTAAGCCCCGCCCCATCGCGGTAAGCCCCGCCCCCGGCACCGAGGCTATGCAATGCACTGTAAGTTGCCGACTGTACCGGGCTTAAGCCGGTAAGCCCCGCCCCCATCACGGGATCATGTTTAATAAAACAAATGGCGGTGCCTTGAAAAGTAACAGTGGCCCCAGCGCGAAAGGTAACGAAGTGTTGCGTCTGCTGAAGAGGTGGCAGTAAGCATTGCATGTTGTCAACTGTTCCGAGCTTAAGCCGGTAAGCCACACCCCCACCCAATGCACGTGGCCAACCGTACCGGGCTTACGCCGGTAAGCCTCGCCCCCTGCGCCAACCCAATGCTATGTAATGCACTGCAATGCAATTTGTTTTTTTTATATTTAATGTTTGTTTTTGGGTGTGAGAGGAAACCGGAGTACCCAGACGAAACCCACGCAAACACAGAGAGAACATACACTTTGCAGATGTTGCCCTTAGTGGGATTTGAACCCAGGACCCCAGCGCTGCAAGGCTACTGTGCTAACCACTGAGCCACCGTGCTGCCTTTACTCCGATGCCATTTGAATGGGGGCATGTTTAAAAAACAAGTGGCGGTGCTATGCCATGAGAAGTAGCAGCCGCTTCAGCGCCAAAGGAAATGATGGGTTGCGTCTGCTGAAAAGGTGACAGTAAGCATTGCATGTTGCCATAGTTTGCACACTGTACCGGGCATGACGCGGTAAGCCCCGCCCCAATCGCGGTAAGCCCCGCCCCCGGCACGACGCTATGCAATGCACTGTATGTTGCCGACTGTACCGGGCTTAAGCCGGTAAGCCCAACCCCCATCGCCGTAAGCCCCTCCCCCGGCACCGACGCTATGCAATGCACTGCATGTTTCCATCTGTACCGGGCTTAAGCCGGTAAGCCCCGCCCCATCGCGGTAAGCCCCGCCCCCCGCACCGACGCTATGCAATGCACTGCAAGTTGCCGACTGTACCGGGCTTAAGCCGGTAAGCCCCGCCCCATCGCGGTAAGCCCCGCCCCCCGCACCGACGCTATGCAATGCACTGCAAGTTGCCGACTGTACCGGGCTTAAGCCGGTAAGCCCCGCCCCATCGCGGTAAGCCCCGCCCCCCGCACCGACGCTATGCAATGCACTTCAAGTTGCCGACTGTACCGGGCTTAAGCCGGTAAGCCCCGCCCCATCGCGGTAAGCCCCGCCCCCGGCACCGACGCTATGCAATGCACTGCAAGTTGCCGACTGTACCGGGCTTAAGCCGGTAAGCCCCGCCCCATCGCGGTAAGCCCCGCCCCCGGCACCGACGCTATGCAATGCACTGTATGTTGCCGACTGTACCGGGCTTAAGCCGGTAAGCCCAACCCCCATCGCCGTAAGCCCCGCCCCCGGCACCGACGCTATGCAATGCACTGCATGTTTCCATCTGTACCGGGCTTAAGCCGGTAAGCCCAACCCCCATCGCCGTAAGCCCCGCCCCCGGCACCGACGCTATGCAATGCACTGCATGTTTCCATCTGTACCGGGCTTAAGCCGGTAAGCCCCGCCCCATCGCGGTAAGCCCCGCCCCCGGCACCGACGCTATGCAATGCACTGCAAGTTGCCGACTGTACCGGGCTTAAGCCGGTAAGCCCCGCCCCATCGCGGTAAGCCCCGCCCCCCGCACCGACGCTATGCAATGCACTGCAAGTTGCCGACTGTACCGGGCTTAAGCCGGTAAGCCCCGCCCCATCGCGGTAAGCCCCGCCCCCGGCACGACGCTATGCAATGCACTGTATGTTGCCGACTGTACCGGGCTTAAGCCGGTAAGCCCAACCCCCATCGCAGTAAGCCCCGCCCCCGGCACCGACGCTATGCAATGCACTGCATGTTTCCATCTGTACCCGGCTTAAGCCGGTAAGCCCCGCCCCATCGCGGTAAGCCCCGCCCCCCACACCGACGCTATGCAATGCACTGCAAGTTGCCGACTGTACCGGGCTTAAGCCGGTAAGCCCCGCCCCATCGCGGTAAGCCCCGCCCCCCGCACCGACGCTATGCAATGCACTGCAAGTTGCCGACTGTACCGGGCTTAAGCCGGTAAGCCCCGCCCAATCGCGGTAAGCCCCGCCCCCCGCACCGACGCTATGCAATGCACTGCAAGTTGCCGACTGTACCGGGCTTAAGCCGGTAAGCCCCGCCCCATCGCGGTAAGCCCCGCCCCCCGCACCGACGCTATGCAATGCACTGCAAGTTGCCGACTGTACCGGGCTTAAGCCGGTAAGACCCGCCCCATCGCGGTAAGCCCCGCCCCCCGCACCGCCGCTATGCAATGCACTGCAAGTTGCCGACTGTACCGGGCTTAAGCCGGTAAGCCCCGCCCCATCGCGGTAAGCCCCGCCCCCCGCACGACGCTATGCAATGCACTGCAAGTTGCCGACTGTACCGGGCTTAAGCCGGTAAGCCCCGCCCCCCGCACCGACGCTATGCAATGCACTGCAAGTTGCCGACTGTACCGGGCTTAAGCCGGTAAGCCCCGCCCCATCGCGGTAAGCCCCGCCCCCCCGCACCGACGCTATGCAATGCACTGCAAGTTGCCGACTGTACCGGGCTTAAGCCGGTAAGCCCCGCCCCATCGCGGTAAGCCCCGCCCCCCGCACCGACGCTATGCAATGCACTGCAAGTTGCCGACTGTACCGGGCTTAAGCCGGTAAGCCCCGCCCCATCGCGGTAAGCCCCGCCCCCCGCACCGACGCTATGCAATGCACTGCAAGTTGCCGACTGTACCGGGCTTAAGCCGGTAAGCCCCGCCCCATCGCTGTAAGCCCCGCCCCCGGCACCGACGCTATGCAATGCACTGCAAGTTGCTGACTGTACCGGGCTTAAGCCGGTAAGCCCCGCCCCATCGCGGTAAGCCCCGCCCCCGGCACCGAGGCTATGCAATGCACTGTAAGTTGCCGACTGTACCGGGCTTAAGCCGGTAAGCCCCGCCCCCATCACGGGATCATGTTTAATAAAACAAATGGCGGTGCCTTGAAAAGTAACAGTGGCCCCAGCGCGAAAGGTAACGAAGTGTTGCGTCTGCTGAAGAGGTGGCAGTAAGCATTGCATGTTGTCAACTGTTCCGAGCTTAAGCCGGTAAGCCACACCCCCACCCAATGCACGTGGCCAACCGTACCGGGCTTACGCCGGTAAGCCTCGCCCCCTGCGCCAACCCAATGCTATGTAATGCACTGCAATGCAATTTGTTTTTTTTATATTTAATGTTTGTTTTTGGGTGTGAGAGGAAACCGGAGTACCCAGACGAAACCCACGCAAACACAGAGAGAACATACACTTTGCAGATGTTGCCCTTAGTGGGATTTGAACCCAGGACCCCAGCGCTGCAAGGCTACTGTGCTAACCACTGAGCCACCGTGCTGCCTTTACTCCGATGCCATTTGAATGGGGGCATGTTTAAAAAACAAGTGGCGGTGCTATGCCATGAGAAGTAGCAGCCGCTTCAGCGCCAAAGGAAATGATGGGTTGCGTCTGCTGAAAAGGTGACAGTAAGCATTGCATGTTGCCATAGTTGCACACTGTACCGGGCATGACGCGGTAAGCCCCGCCCCAATCGCGGTAAGCCCCGCCCCCGGCACGACGCTATGCAATGCACTGTATGTTGCCGACTGTACCGGGCTTAAGCCGGTAAGCCCAACCCCCATCGCCGTAAGCCCCTCCCCCGGCACCGACGCTATGCAATGCACTGCATGTTTCCATCTGTACCGGGCTTAAGCCGGTAAGCCCCGCCCCATCGCGGTAAGCCCCGCCCCCCGCACCGACGCTATGCAATGCACTGCAAGTTGCCGACTGTACCGGGCTTAAGCCGGTAAGCCCCGCCCCATCGCGGTAAGCCCCGCCCCCCGCACCGACGCTATGCAATGCACTGCAAGTTGCCGACTGTACCGGGCTTAAGCCGGTAAGCCCCGCCCCATCGCGGTAAGCCCCGCCCCCCGCACCGACGCTATGCAATGCACTTCAAGTTGCCGACTGTACCGGGCTTAAGCCGGTAAGCCCCGCCCCATCGCGGTAAGCCCCGCCCCCGGCACCGACGCTATGCAATGCACTGCAAGTTGCCGACTGTACCGGGCTTAAGCCGGTAAGCCCCGCCCCATCGCGGTAAGCCCCGCCCCCGGCACCGACGCTATGCAATGCACTGTATGTTGCCGACTGTACCGGGCTTAAGCCGGTAAGCCCAACCCCCATCGCCGTAAGCCCCGCCCCCGGCACCGACGCTAGGCAATGCACTGCATGTTTCCATCTGTACCGGGCTTAAGCCGGTAAGCCCAACCCCCATCGCCGTAAGCCCCGCCCCCGGCACCGACGCTATGCAATGCACTGCATGTTGCCCTCTGTACCGGGCTTAAGCCGGTAAGCCCCGCCCCATCGCGGTAAGCCCCGCCCCCGGCACCGACGCTATGCAATGCACTGCATGTTGCCGACTGTACCGGGCTTAAGCCGGTAAGCCCCGCCCCATCGCGGTAAGCCCCGCCCCCCGCACCGACGCTATGCAATGCACTGCAAGTTGCCGACTGTACCGGGCTTAAGCCGGTAAGCCCCGCCCCATCGCGGTAAGCCCCGCCCCCGGCACGACGCTATGCAATGCACTGTATGTTGCCGACTGTACCGGGCTTAAGCCGGTAAGCCCAACCCCCATCGCAGTAAGCCCCGCCCCCGGCACCGACGCTATGCAATGCACTGCATGTTTCCATCTGTACCCGGCTTAAGCCGGTAAGCCCCGCCCCATCGCGGTAAGCCCCGCCCCCCACACCGACGCTATGCAATGCACTGCAAGTTGCCGACTGTACCGGGCTTAAGCCGGTAAGCCCCGCCCCATCGCGGTAAGCCCCGCCCCCCGCACCGACGCTATGCAATGCACTGCAAGTTGCCGACTGTACCGGGCTTAAGCCGGTAAGCCCCGCCCAATCGCGGTAAGCCCCGCCCCCCGCACCGACGCTATGCAATGCACTGCAAGTTGCCGACTGTACCGGGCTTAAGCCGGTAAGCCCCGCCCCATCGCGGTAAGCCCCGCCCCCCGCACCGACGCTATGCAATGCACTGCAAGTTGCCGACTGTACCGGGCTTAAGCCGGTAAGACCCGCCCCATCGCGGTAAGCCCCGCCCCCCGCACCGCCGCTATGCAATGCACTGCAAGTTGCCGACTGTACCGGGCTTAAGCCGGTAAGCCCCGCCCCATCGCGGTAAGCCCCGCCCCCCGCACGACGCTATGCAATGCACTGCAAGTTGCCGACTGTACCGGGCTTAAGCCGGTAAGCCCCGCCCAATCGCGGTAAGCCCCGCCCCCCGCACCGACGCTATGCAATGCACTGCAAGTTGCCGACTGTACCGGGCTTAAGCCGGTAAGCCCCGCCCCATCGCGGTAAGCCCCGCCCCCCGCACCGACGCTATGCAATGCACTGCAAGTTGCCGACTGTACCGGGCTTAAGCCGGTAAGACCCGCCCCATCGCGGTAAGCCCCGCCCCCCGCACCGCCGCTATGCAATGCACTGCAAGTTGCCGACTGTACCGGGCTTAAGCCGGTAAGCCCCGCCCCATCGCGGTAAGCCCCGCCCCCCGCACCGACGCTATGCAATGCACTGCAAGTTGCCGACTGTACCGGGCTTAAGCCGGTAAGCCCCGCCCCATCGCGGTAAGCCCCGCCCCCGGCACCGACGCTATGCAATGCACTGTAAGTTGCCGACTGTACCGGGCTTAAGCCGGTAAGCCCCGCCCCCATCACGGGATCATGTTTAATAAAACAAATGGCGGTGCCTTGAAAAGTAACAGTGGCCCCAGCGCGAAAGGTAACGAAGTGTTGCGTCTGCTGAAGAGGTGGCAGTAAGCATTGCATGTTGTCAACTGTTCCGAGCTTAAGCCGGTAAGCCACACCCCCACCCAATGCACGTGGCCAACCGTACCGGGCTTACGCCGGTAAGCCTCGCCCCCTGCGCCAACCCAATGCTATGTAATGCACTGCAATGCAATTTGTTTTTTTTATATTTAATGTTTGTTTTTGGGTGTGAGAGGAAACCGGAGTACCCAGACGAAACCCACGCAAACACAGAGAGAACATACACTTTGCAGATGTTGCCCTTAGTGGGATTTGAACCCAGGACCCCAGCGCTGCAAGGCTACTGTGCTAACCACTGAGCCACCGTGCTGCCTTTACTCCGATGCCATTTGAATGGGGGCATGTTTAAAAAACAAGTGGCGGTGCTATGCCATGAGAAGTAGCAGCCGCTTCAGCGCCAAAGGAAATGATGGGTTGCGTCTGCTGAAAAGGTGACAGTAAGCATTGCATGTTGCCATAGTTGCACACTGTACCGGGCATGACGCGGTAAGCCCCGCCCCAATCGCGGTAAGCCCCGCCCCCGGCACGACGCTATGCAATGCACTGTATGTTGCCGACTGTACCGGGCTTAAGCCGGTAAGCCCAACCCCCATCGCCGTAAGCCCCTCCCCCGGCACCGACGCTATGCAATGCACTGCATGTTTCCATCTGTACCGGGCTTAAGCCGGTAAGCCCCGCCCCATCGCGGTAAGCCCCGCCCCCCGCACCGACGCTATGCAATGCACTGCAAGTTGCCGACTGTACCGGGCTTAAGCCGGTAAGCCCCGCCCCATCGCGGTAAGCCCCGCCCCCCGCACCGACGCTATGCAATGCACTGCAAGTTGCCGACTGTACCGGGCTTAAGCCGGTAAGCCCCGCCCCATCGCGGTAAGCCCCGCCCCCCGCACCGACGCTATGCAATGCACTTCAAGTTGCCGACTGTACCGGGCTTAAGCCGGTAAGCCCCGCCCCATCGCGGTAAGCCCCGCCCCCGGCACCGACGCTATGCAATGCACTGCAAGTTGCCGACTGTACCGGGCTTAAGCCGGTAAGCCCCGCCCCATCGCGGTAAGCCCCGCCCCCGGCACCGACGCTATGCAATGCACTGTATGTTGCCGACTGTACCGGGCTTAAGCCGGTAAGCCCAACCCCCATCGCCGTAAGCCCCGCCCCCGGCACCGACGCTATGCAATGCACTGCATGTTTCCATCTGTACCGGGCTTAAGCCGGTAAGCCCAACCCCCATCGCCGTAAGCCCCGCCCCCGGCACCGACGCTATGCAATGCACTGCATGTTTCCATCTGTACCGGGCTTAAGCCGGTAAGCCCCGCCCCATCGCGGTAAGCCCCGCCCCCGGCACCGACGCTATGCAATGCACTGCAAGTTGCCGACTGTACCGGGCTTAAGCCGGTAAGCCCCGCCCCATCGCGGTAAGCCCCGCCCCCCGCACCGACGCTATGCAATGCACTGCAAGTTGCCGACTGTACCGGGCTTAAGCCGGTAAGCCCCGCCCCATCGCGGTAAGCCCCGCCCCCGGCACGACGCTATGCAATGCACTGTATGTTGCCGACTGTACCGGGCTTAAGCCGGTAAGCCCAACCCCCATCGCAGTAAGCCCCGCCCCCGGCACCGACGCTATGCAATGCACTGCATGTTTCCATCTGTACCCGGCTTAAGCCGGTAAGCCCCGCCCCATCGCGGTAAGCCCCGCCCCCCACACCGACGCTATGCAATGCACTGCAAGTTGCCGACTGTACCGGGCTTAAGCCGGTAAGCCCCGCCCCATCGCGGTAAGCCCCGCCCCCCGCACCGACGCTATGCAATGCACTGCAAGTTGCCGACTGTACCGGGCTTAAGCCGGTAAGCCCCGCCCAATCGCGGTAAGCCCCGCCCCCCGCACCGACGCTATGCAATGCACTGCAAGTTGCCGACTGTACCGGGCTTAAGCCGGTAAGCCCCGCCCCATCGCGGTAAGCCCCGCCCCCCGCACCGACGCTATGCAATGCACTGCAAGTTGCCGACTGTACCGGGCTTAAGCCGGTAAGACCCGCCCCATCGCGGTAAGCCCCGCCCCCCGCACCGCCGCTATGCAATGCACTGCAAGTTGCCGACTGTACCGGGCTTAAGCCGGTAAGCCCCGCCCCATCGCGGTAAGCCCCGCCCCCCGCACGACGCTATGCAATGCACTGCAAGTTGCCGACTGTACCGGGCTTAAGCCGGTAAGCCCCGCCCCCCGCACCGACGCTATGCAATGCACTGCAAGTTGCCGACTGTACCGGGCTTAAGCCGGTAAGCCCCGCCCCATCGCGGTAAGCCCCGCCCCCCCGCACCGACGCTATGCAATGCACTGCAAGTTGCCGACTGTACCGGGCTTAAGCCGGTAAGCCCCGCCCCATCGCGGTAAGCCCCGCCCCCCGCACCGACGCTATGCAATGCACTGCAAGTTGCCGACTGTACCGGGCTTAAGCCGGTAAGCCCCGCCCCATCGCGGTAAGCCCCGCCCCCCGCACCGACGCTATGCAATGCACTGCAAGTTGCCGACTGTACCGGGCTTAAGCCGGTAAGCCCCGCCCCATCGCGGTAAGCCCCGCCCCCCGCACCGACGCTATGCAATGCACTGCAAGTTGCCGACTGTACCGGGCTTAAGCCGGTAAGCCCCGCCCCATCGCGGTAAGCCCCGCCCCCGGCACCGACGCTATGCAATGCACTGTAAGTTGAAGACTGTACCGGGCTTAAGCCGGTAAGCCCCGCCCCCATCACGGGATCATGTTTAATAAAACAAATGGCGGTGCCTTGAAAAGTAACAGTGGCCCCAGCGCGAAAGGTAACGAAGTGTTGCGTCTGCTGAAGAGGTGGCAGTAAGCATTGCATGTTGTCAACTGTTCCGAGCTTAAGCCGGTAAGCCACACCCCCACCCAATGCACGTGGCCAACCGTACCGGGCTTACGCCGGTAAGCCTCGCCCCCTGCGCCAACCCAATGCTATGTAATGCACTGCAATGCAATTTGTTTTTTTTATATTTAATGTTTGTTTTTGGGTGTGAGAGGAAACCGGAGTACCCAGACGAAACCCACGCAAACACAGAGAGAACATACACTTTGCAGATGTTGCCCTTAGTGGGATTTGAACCCAGGACCCCAGCGCTGCAAGGCTACTGTGCTAACCACTGAGCCACCGTGCTGCCTTTACTCCGATGCCATTTGAATGGGGGCATGTTTAAAAAACAAGTGGCGGTGCTATGCCATGAGAAGTAGCAGCCGCTTCAGCGCCAAAGGAAATGATGGGTTGCGTCTGCTGAAAAGGTGACAGTAAGCATTGCATGTTGCCATAGTTGCACACTGTACCGGGCATGACGCGGTAAGCCCCGCCCCAATCGCGGTAAGCCCCGCCCCCGGCACGACGCTATGCAATGCACTGTATGTTGCCGACTGTACCGGGCTTAAGCCGGTAAGCCCAACCCCCATCGCCGTAAGCCCCTCCCCCGGCACCGACGCTATGCAATGCACTGCATGTTTCCATCTGTACCGGGCTTAAGCCGGTAAGCCCCGCCCCATCGCGGTAAGCCCCGCCCCCCGCACCGACGCTATGCAATGCACTGCAAGTTGCCGACTGTACCGGGCTTAAGCCGGTAAGCCCCGCCCCATCGCGGTAAGCCCCGCCCCCCGCACCGACGCTATGCAATGCACTGCAAGTTGCCGACTGTACCGGGCTTAAGCCGGTAAGCCCCGCCCCATCGCGGTAAGCCCCGCCCCCCGCACCGACGCTATGCAATGCACTTCAAGTTGCCGACTGTACCGGGCTTAAGCCGGTAAGCCCCGCCCCATCGCGGTAAGCCCCGCCCCCGGCACCGACGCTATGCAATGCACTGCAAGTTGCCGACTGTACCGGGCTTAAGCCGGTAAGCCCCGCCCCATCGCGGTAAGCCCCGCCCCCGGCACCGACGCTATGCAATGCACTGTATGTTGCCGACTGTACCGGGCTTAAGCCGGTAAGCCCAACCCCCATCGCCGTAAGCCCCGCCCCCGGCACCGACGCTATGCAATGCACTGCATGTTTCCATCTGTACCGGGCTTAAGCCGGTAAGCCCAACCCCCATCGCCGTAAGCCCCGCCCCCGGCACCGACGCTATGCAATGCACTGCATGTTTCCATCTGTACCGGGCTTAAGCCGGTAAGCCCCGCCCCATCGCGGTAAGCCCCGCCCCCGGCACCGACGCTATGCAATGCACTGCAAGTTGCCGACTGTACCGGGCTTAAGCCGGTAAGCCCCGCCCCATCGCGGTAAGCCCCGCCCCCCGCACCGACGCTATGCAATGCACTGCAAGTTGCCGACTGTACCGGGCTTAAGCCGGTAAGCCCCGCCCCATCGCGGTAAGCCCCGCCCCCGGCACGACGCTATGCAATGCACTGTATGTTGCCGACTGTACCGGGCTTAAGCCGGTAAGCCCAACCCCCATCGCAGTAAGCCCCGCCCCCGGCACCGACGCTATGCAATGCACTGCATGTTTCCATCTGTACCCGGCTTAAGCCGGTAAGCCCCGCCCCATCGCGGTAAGCCCCGCCCCCCACACCGACGCTATGCAATGCACTGCAAGTTGCCGACTGTACCGGGCTTAAGCCGGTAAGCCCCGCCCCATCGCGGTAAGCCCCGCCCCCCGCACCGACGCTATGCAATGCACTGCAAGTTGCCGACTGTACCGGGCTTAAGCCGGTAAGCCCCGCCCAATCGCGGTAAGCCCCGCCCCCCGCACCGACGCTATGCAATGCACTGCAAGTTGCCGACTGTACCGGGCTTAAGCCGGTAAGCCCCGCCCCATCGCGGTAAGCCCCGCCCCCCGCACCGACGCTATGCAATGCACTGCAAGTTGCCGACTGTACCGGGCTTAAGCCGGTAAGACCCGCCCCATCGCGGTAAGCCCCGCCCCCCGCACCGCCGCTATGCAATGCACTGCAAGTTGCCGACTGTACCGGGCTTAAGCCGGTAAGCCCCGCCCCATCGCGGTAAGCCCCGCCCCCCGCACGACGCTATGCAATGCACTGCAAGTTGCCGACTGTACCGGGCTTAAGCCGGTAAGCCCCGCCCCCCGCACCGACGCTATGCAATGCACTGCAAGTTGCCGACTGTACCGGGCTTAAGCCGGTAAGCCCCGCCCCATCGCGGTAAGCCCCGCCCCCCCGCACCGACGCTATGCAATGCACTGCAAGTTGCCGACTGTACCGGGCTTAAGCCGGTAAGCCCCGCCCCATCGCGGTAAGCCCCGCCCCCCGCACCGACGCTATGCAATGCACTGCAAGTTGCCGACTGTACCGGGCTTAAGCCGGTAAGCCCCGCCCCATCGCGGTAAGCCCCGCCCCCCGCACCGACGCGATGCAATGCACTGCAAGTTGCCGACTGTACCGGGCTTAAGCCGGTAAGCCCCGCCCCATCGCTGTAAGCCCCGCCCCCGGCACCGACGCTATGCAATGCACTGCAAGTTGCTGACTGTACCGGGCTTAAGCCGGTAAGCCCCGCCCCATCGCGGTAAGCCCCGCCCCCGGCACCGAGGCTATGCAATGCACTGTAAGTTGCCGACTGTACCGGGCTTAAGCCGGTAAGCCCCGCCCCCATCACGGGATCATGTTTAATAAAACAAATGGCGGTGCCTTGAAAAGTAACAGTGGCCCCAGCGCGAAAGGTAACGAAGTGTTGCGTCTGCTGAAGAGGTGGCAGTAAGCATTGCATGTTGTCAACTGTTCCGAGCTTAAGCCGGTAAGCCACACCCCCACCCAATGCACGTGGCCAACCGTACCGGGCTTACGCCGGTAAGCCTCGCCCCCTGCGCCAACCCAATGCTATGTAATGCACTGCAATGCAATTTGTTTTTTTTATATTTAATGTTTGTTTTTGGGTGTGAGAGGAAACCGGAGTACCCAGACGAAACCCACGCAAACACAGAGAGAACATACACTTTGCAGATGTTGCCCTTAGTGGGATTTGAACCCAGGACCCCAGCGCTGCAAGGCTACTGTGCTAACCACTGAGCCACCGTGCTGCCTTTACTCCGATGCCATTTGAATGGGGGCATGTTTAAAAAACAAGTGGCGGTGCTATGCCATGAGAAGTAGCAGCCGCTTCAGCGCCAAAGGAAATGATGGGTTGCGTCTGCTGAAAAGGTGACAGTAAGCATTGCATGTTGCCATAGTTGCACACTGTACCGGGCATGACGCGGTAAGCCCCGCCCCAATCGCGGTAAGCCCCGCCCCCGGCACGACGCTATGCAATGCACTGTATGTTGCCGACTGTACCGGGCTTAAGCCGGTAAGCCCAACCCCCATCGCCGTAAGCCCCTCCCCCGGCACCGACGCTATGCAATGCACTGCATGTTTCCATCTGTACCGGGCTTAAGCCGGTAAGCCCCGCCCCATCGCGGTAAGCCCCGCCCCCCGCACCGACGCTATGCAATGCACTGCAAGTTGCCGACTGTACCGGGCTTAAGCCGGTAAGCCCCGCCCCATCGCGGTAAGCCCCGCCCCCCGCACCGACGCTATGCAATGCACTGCAAGTTGCCGACTGTACCGGGCTTAAGCCGGTAAGCCCCGCCCCATCGCGGTAAGCCCCGCCCCCCGCACCGACGCTATGCAATGCACTTCAAGTTGCCGACTGTACCGGGCTTAAGCCGGTAAGCCCCGCCCCATCGCGGTAAGCCCCGCCCCCGGCACCGACGCTATGCAATGCACTGCAAGTTGCCGACTGTACCGGGCTTAAGCCGGTAAGCCCCGCCCCATCGCGGTAAGCCCCGCCCCCGGCACCGACGCTATGCAATGCACTGTATGTTGCCGACTGTACCGGGCTTAAGCCGGTAAGCCCAACCCCCATCGCCGTAAGCCCCGCCCCCGGCACCGACGCTATGCAATGCACTGCATGTTTCCATCTGTACCGGGCTTAAGCCGGTAAGCCCAACCCCCATCGCCGTAAGCCCCGCCCCCGGCACCGACGCTATGCAATGCACTGCATGTTTCCATCTGTACCGGGCTTAAGCCGGTAAGCCCCGCCCCATCGCGGTAAGCCCCGCCCCCGGCACCGACGCTATGCAATGCACTGCAAGTTGCCGACTGTACCGGGCTTAAGCCGGTAAGCCCCGCCCCATCGCGGTAAGCCCCGCCCCCCGCACCGACGCTATGCAATGCACTGCAAGTTGCCGACTGTACCGGGCTTAAGCCGGTAAGCCCCGCCCCATCGCGGTAAGCCCCGCCCCCGGCACGACGCTATGCAATGCACTGTATGTTGCCGACTGTACCGGGCTTAAGCCGGTAAGCCCAACCCCCATCGCAGTAAGCCCCGCCCCCGGCACCGACGCTATGCAATGCACTGCATGTTTCCATCTGTACCCGGCTTAAGCCGGTAAGCCCCGCCCCATCGCGGTAAGCCCCGCCCCCCACACCGACGCTATGCAATGCACTGCAAGTTGCCGACTGTACCGGGCTTAAGCCGGTAAGCCCCGCCCCATCGCGGTAAGCCCCGCCCCCCGCACCGACGCTATGCAATGCACTGCAAGTTGCCGACTGTACCGGGCTTAAGCCGGTAAGCCCCGCCCAATCGCGGTAAGCCCCGCCCCCCGCACCGACGCTATGCAATGCACTGCAAGTTGCCGACTGTACCGGGCTTAAGCCGGTAAGCCCCGCCCCATCGCGGTAAGCCCCGCCCCCCGCACCGACGCTATGCAATGCACTGCAAGTTGCCGACTGTACCGGGCTTAAGCCGGTAAGACCCGCCCCATCGCGGTAAGCCCCGCCCCCCGCACCGCCGCTATGCAATGCACTGCAAGTTGCCGACTGTACCGGGCTTAAGCCGGTAAGCCCCGCCCCATCGCGGTAAGCCCCGCCCCCCGCACGACGCTATGCAATGCACTGCAAGTTGCCGACTGTACCGGGCTTAAGCCGGTAAGCCCCGCCCAATCGCGGTAAGCCCCGCCCCCCGCACCGACGCTATGCAATGCACTGCAAGTTGCCGACTGTACCGGGCTTAAGCCGGTAAGCCCCGCCCCATCGCGGTAAGCCCCGCCCCCCGCACCGACGCTATGCAATGCACTGCAAGTTGCCGACTGTACCGGGCTTAAGCCGGTAAGACCCGCCCCATCGCGGTAAGCCCCGCCCCCCGCACCGCCGCTATGCAATGCACTGCAAGTTGCCGACTGTACCGGGCTTAAGCCGGTAAGCCCCGCCCCATCGCGGTAAGCCCCGCCCCCCGCACCGACGCTATGCAATGCACTGCAAGTTGCCGACTGTACCGGGCTTAAGCCGGTAAGCCCCGCCCCATCGCGGTAAGCCCCGCCCCCCGCACCGACGCTATGCAATGCACTGCAAGTTGCCGACTGTACCGGGCTTAAGCCGGTAAGCCCCGCCCCATCGCGGTAAGCCCCGCCCCCCCCCACCGACGCTATGCAATGCACTGCAAGTTGCCGACTGTACCGGGCTTAAGCCGGTAAGCCCCGCCCCATCGCGGTAAGCCCCGCCCCCCGCACCGACGCTATGCAATGCACTGTAAGTTGCCGACTGTACCGGGCTTAAGCCGGTAAGCCCCGCCCCATCGCTGTAAGCCCCGCCCCCGGCACCGACGCTATGCAATGCACTGCAAGTTGCTGACTGTACCGGGCTTAAGCCGGTAAGCCCCGCCCCATCGCGGTAAGCCCCGCCCCCGGCACCGAGGCTATGCAATGCACTGTAAGTTGCCGACTGTACCGGGCTTAAGCCGGTAAGCCCCGCCCCCATCACGGGATCATGTTTAATAAAACAAATGGCGGTGCCTTGAAAAGTAACAGTGGCCCCAGCGCGAAAGGTAACGAAGTGTTGCGTCTGCTGAAGAGGTGGCAGTAAGCATTGCATGTTGTCAACTGTTCCGAGCTTAAGCCGGTAAGCCACACCCCCACCCAATGCACGTGGCCAACCGTACCGGGCTTACGCCGGTAAGCCTCGCCCCCTGCGCCAACCCAATGCTATGTAATGCACTGCAATGCAATTTGTTTTTTTTATATTTAATGTTTGTTTTTGGGTGTGAGAGGAAACCGGAGTACCCAGACGAAACCCACGCAAACACAGAGAGAACATACACTTTGCAGATGTTGCCCTTAGTGGGATTTGAACCCAGGACCCCAGCGCTGCAAGGCTACTGTGCTAACCACTGAGCCACCGTGCTGCCTTTACTCCGATGCCATTTGAATGGGGGCATGTTTAAAAAACAAGTGGCGGTGCTATGCCATGAGAAGTAGCAGCCGCTTCAGCGCCAAAGGAAATGATGGGTTGCGTCTGCTGAAAAGGTGACAGTAAGCATTGCATGTTGCCATAGTTGCACACTGTACCGGGCATGACGCGGTAAGCCCCGCCCCAATCGCGGTAAGCCCCGCCCCCGGCACGACGCTATGCAATGCACTGTATGTTGCCGACTGTACCGGGCTTAAGCCGGTAAGCCCAACCCCCATCGCCGTAAGCCCCTCCCCCGGCACCGACGCTATGCAATGCACTGCATGTTTCCATCTGTACCGGGCTTAAGCCGGTAAGCCCCGCCCCATCGCGGTAAGCCCCGCCCCCCGCACCGACGCTATGCAATGCACTGCAAGTTGCCGACTGTACCGGGCTTAAGCCGGTAAGCCCCGCCCCATCGCGGTAAGCCCCGCCCCCCGCACCGACGCTATGCAATGCACTGCAAGTTGCCGACTGTACCGGGCTTAAGCCGGTAAGCCCCGCCCCATCGCGGTAAGCCCCGCCCCCCCGCACCGACGCTATGCAATGCACTTCAAGTTGCCGACTGTACCGGGCTTAAGCCGGTAAGCCCAACCCCCATCGCGGTAAGCCCCGCCCCCGGCACCGACGCTATGCAATGCACTGCAAGTTGCCGACTGTACCGGGCTTAAGCCGGTAAGCCCCGCCCCATCGCGGTAAGCCCCGCCCCCGGCACCGACGCTATGCAATGCACTGTATGTTGCCGACTGTACCGGGCTTAAGCCGGTAAGCCCAACCCCCATCGCCGTAAGCCCCGCCCCCGGCACCGACGCTATGCAATGCACTGCATGTTTCCATCTGTACCGGGCTTAAGCCGGTAAGCCCAACCCCCATCGCCGTAAGCCCCGCCCCCGGCACCGACGCTATGCAATGCACTGCATGTTTCCATCTGTACCGGGCTTAAGCCGGTAAGCCCCGCCCCATCGCGGTAAGCCCCGCCCCCGGCACCGACGCTATGCAATGCACTGCAAGTTGCCGACTGTACCGGGCTTAAGCCGGTAAGCCCCGCCCCATCGCGGTAAGCCCCGCCCCCCGCACCGACGCTATGCAATGCACTGCAAGTTGCCGACTGTACCGGGCTTAAGCCGGTAAGCCCCGCCCCATCGCGGTAAGCCCCGCCCCCGGCACGACGCTATGCAATGCACTGTATGTTGCCGACTGTACCGGGCTTAAGCCGGTAAGCCCAACCCCCATCGCAGTAAGCCCCGCCCCCGGCACCGACGCTATGCAATGCACTGCATGTTTCCATCTGTACCCGGCTTAAGCCGGTAAGCCCCGCCCCATCGCGGTAAGCCCCGCCCCCCACACCGACGCTATGCAATGCACTGCAAGTTGCCGACTGTACCGGGCTTAAGCCGGTAAGCCCCGCCCCATCGCGGTAAGCCCCGCCCCCCGCACCGACGCTATGCAATGCACTGCAAGTTGCCGACTGTACCGGGCTTAAGCCGGTAAGCCCCGCCCAATCGCGGTAAGCCCCGCCCCCCGCACCGACGCTATGCAATGCACTGCAAGTTGCCGACTGTACCGGGCTTAAGCCGGTAAGCCCCGCCCCATCGCGGTAAGCCCCGCCCCCCGCACCGACGCTATGCAATGCACTGCAAGTTGCCGACTGTACCGGGCTTAAGCCGGTAAGCCCCGCCCCATCGCGGTAAGCCCCGCCCCCCGCACCGCCGCTATGCAATGCACTGCAAGTTGCCGACTGTACCGGGCTTAAGCCGGTAAGCCCCGCCCCATCGCGGTAAGCCCCGCCCCCCGCACGACGCTATGCAATGCACTGCAAGTTGCCGACTGTACCGGGCTTAAGCCGGTAAGCCCCGCCCCATCGCGGTAAGCCCCGCCCCCCGCGCCGACGCTATGCAATGCACTGCAAGTTGCCGACTGTACCGGGCTTAAGCCGGTAAGCCCCGCCCCATCGCGGTAAGCCCCGCCCCCCGCACCGACGCTATGCAATGCACTGCAAGTTGCCGACTGTACCGGGCTTAAGCCGGTAAGACCCGCCCCATCGCGGTAAGCCCCGCCCCCCGCACCGCCGCTATGCAATGCACTGCAAGTTGCCGACTGTACCGGGCTTAAGCCGGTAAGCCCCGCCCCATCGCGGTAAGCCCCGCCCCCCGCACCGACGCTATGCAATGCACTGCAAGTTGCCGACTGTACCGGGCTTAAGCCGGTAAGCCCCGCCCCATCGCGGTAAGCCCCGCCCCCCGCACCGACGCTATGCAATGCACTGCAAGTTGCCGACTGTACCGGGCTTAAGCCGGTAAGCCCCGCCCCATCGCGGTAAGCCCCGCCCCCCGCACCGACGCTATGCAATGCACTGCAAGTTGCCGACTGTACCGGGCTTAAGCCGGTAAGCCCCGCCCCATCGCGGTAAGCCCCGCCCCCCGCACCGACGCTATGCAATGCACTGTAAGTTGCCGACTGTACCGGGCTTAAGCCGGTAAGCCCCGCCCCATCGCTGTAAGCCCCGCCCCCGGCACCGACGCTATGCAATGCACTGCAAGTTGCCGACTGTACCGGGCTTAAGCCGGTAAGCCCCGCCCCATCGCGGTTAGCCCCGCCCCCGGCACCGAGGCTATGCAATGCACTGTAAGTTGCCGACTGTACCGGGCTTAAGCCGGTAAGCCCCGCCCCCATCACGGGATCATGTTTAATAAAACAAATGGCGGTGCCTTGAAAAGTAACAGTGGCCCCAGCGCGAAAGGTAACGAAGTGTTGCGTCTGCTGAAGAGGTGGCAGTAAGCATTGCATGTTGTCAACTGTTCCGAGCTTAAGCCGGTAAGCCACACCCCCACCCAATGCACGTGGCCAACCGTACCGGGCTTACGCCGGTAAGCCTCGCCCCCTGCGCCAACCCAATGCTATGTAATGCACTGCAATGCAATTTGTTTTTTTTATATTTAATGTTTGTTTTTGGGTGTGAGAGGAAACCGGAGTACCCAGACGAAACCCACGCAAACACAGAGAGAACATACACTTTGCAGATGTTGCCCTTAGTGGGATTTGAACCCAGGACCCCAGCGCTGCAAGGCTACTGTGCTAACCACTGAGCCACCGTGCTGCCTTTACTCCGATGCCATTTGAATGGGGGCATGTTTAAAAAACAAGTGGCGGTGCTATGCCATGAGAAGTAGCAGCCGCTTCAGCGCCAAAGGAAATGATGGGTTGCGTCTGCTGAAAAGGTGACAGTAAGCATTGCATGTTGCCATAGTTGCACACTGTACCGGGCATGACGCGGTAAGCCCCGCCCCAATCGCGGTAAGCCCCGCCCCCGGCACGACGCTATGCAATGCACTGTATGTTGCCGACTGTACCGGGCTTAAGCCGGTAAGCCCAACCCCCATCGCCGTAAGCCCCTCCCCCGGCACCGACGCTATGCAATGCACTGCATGTTTCCATCTGTACCGGGCTTAAGCCGGTAAGCCCCGCCCCATCGCGGTAAGCCCCGCCCCCCGCACCGACGCTATGCAATGCACTGCAAGTTGCCGACTGTACCGGGCTTAAGCCGGTAAGCCCCGCCCCATCGCGGTAAGCCCCGCCCCCCGCACCGACGCTATGCAATGCACTGCAAGTTGCCGACTGTACCGGGCTTAAGCCGGTAAGCCCCGCCCCATCGCGGTAAGCCCCGCCCCCCGCACCGACGCTATGCAATGCACTTCAAGTTGCCGACTGTACCGGGCTTAAGCCGGTAAGCCCCGCCCCATCGCGGTAAGCCCCGCCCCCGGCACCGACGCTATGCAATGCACTGCAAGTTGCCGACTGTACCGGGCTTAAGCCGGTAAGCCCCGCCCCATCGCGGTAAGCCCCGCCCCCGGCACCGACGCTATGCAATGCACTG
This sequence comes from Dendropsophus ebraccatus, assembly GCF_027789765.1. Classification (NCBI taxonomy): domain Eukaryota; kingdom Metazoa; phylum Chordata; class Amphibia; order Anura; family Hylidae; genus Dendropsophus; species Dendropsophus ebraccatus. The sequence continues at coordinate 5,070 of NW_027210283.1, read as the reverse complement.
TATGTTGCCGACTGTACCGGGCTTAAGCCGGTAAGCCCAACCCCCATCGCCGTAAGCCCCGCCCCCGGCACCGACGCTATGCAATGCACTGCATGTTTCCATCTGTACCGGGCTTAAGCCGGTAAGCCCAACCCCCATCGCCGTAAGCCCCGCCCCCGGCACCGACGCTATGCAATGCACTGCATGTTTCCATCTGTACCGGGCTTAAGCCGGTAAGCCCCGCCCCATCGCGGTAAGCCCCGCCCCCGGCACCGACGCTATGCAATGCACTGCAAGTTGCCGACTGTACCGGGCTTAAGCCGGTAAGCCCCGCCCCATCGCGGTAAGCCCCGCCCCCCGCACCGACGCTATGCAATGCACTGCAAGTTGCCGACTGTACCGGGCTTAAGCCGGTAAGCCCCGCCCCATCGCGGTAAGCCCCGCCCCCGGCACGACGCTATGCAATGCACTGTATGTTGCCGACTGTACCGGGCTTAAGCCGGTAAGCCCAACCCCCATCGCAGTAAGCCCCGCCCCCGGCACCGACGCTATGCAATGCACTGCATGTTTCCTTCTGTACCCGGCTTAAGCCGGTAAGCCCCGCCCCATCGCGGTAAGCCCCGCCCCCCACACCGACGCTATGCAATGCACTGCAAGTTGCCGACTGTACCGGGCTTAAGCCGGTAAGCCCCGCCCCATCGCGGTAAGCCCCGCCCCCCGCCCCGACGCTATGCAATGCACTGCAAGTTGCCGACTGTACCGGGCTTAAGCCGGTAAGCCCCGCCCAATCGCGGTAAGCCCCGCCCCCCGCACCGACGCTATGCAATGCACTGCAAGTTGCCGACTGTACCGGGCTTAAGCCGGTAAGCCCCGCCCCATCGCGGTAAGCCCCGCCCCCCGCACGACGCTATGCAATGCACTGCAAGTTGCCGACTGTACCGGGCTTAAGCCGGTAAGCCCCGCCCCCCGCACCGACGCTATGCAATGCACTGCAAGTTGCCGACTGTACCGGGCTTAAGCCGGTAAGCCCCGCCCCATCGCGGTAAGCCCCGCCCCCCCGCACCGACGCTATGCAATGCACTGCAAGTTGCCGACTGTACCGGGCTTAAGCCGGTAAGCCCCGCCCCATCGCGGTAAGCCCCGCCCCCCGCACCGACGCTATGCAATGCACTGCAAGTTGCCGACTGTACCGGGCTTAAGCCGGTAAGCCCCGCCCCATCGCGGTAAGCCCCGCCCCCCGCACCGACGCAATGCAATGCACTGCAAGATGCCGACTGTACCGGGCTTAAGCCGGTAAGCCCCGCCCCATCGCTGTAAGCCCCGCCCCCGGCACCGACGCTATGCAATGCACTGCAAGTTGCTGACTGTACCGGGCTTAAGCCGGTAAGCCCCGCCCCATCGCGGTAAGCCCCGCCCCCGGCACCGAGGCTATGCAATGCACTGTAAGTTGCCGACTGTACCGGGCTTAAGCCGGTAAGCCCCGCCCCCATCACGGGATCATGTTTAATAAAACAAATGGCGGTGCCTTGAAAAGTAACAGTGGCCCCAGCGCGAAAGGTAACGAAGTGTTGCGTCTGCTGAAGAGGTGGCAGTAAGCATTGCATGTTGTCAACTGTTCCGAGCTTAAGCCGGTAAGCCACACCCCCACCCAATGCACGTGGCCAACCGTACCGGGCTTACGCCGGTAAGCCTCGCCCCCTGCGCCAACCCAATGCTATGTAATGCACTGCAATGCAATTTGTTTTTTTTATATTTAATGTTTGTTTTTGGGTGTGAGAGGAAACCGGAGTACCCAGACGAAACCCACGCAAACACAGAGAGAACATACACTTTGCAGATGTTGCCCTTAGTGGGATTTGAACCCAGGACCCCAGCGCTGCAAGGCTACTGTGCTAACCACTGAGCCACCGTGCTGCCTTTACTCCGATGCCATTTGAATGGGGGCATGTTTAAAAAACAAGTGGCGGTGCTATGCCATGAGAAGTAGCAGCCGCTTCAGCGCCAAAGGAAATGATGGGTTGCGTCTGCTGAAAAGGTGACAGTAAGCATTGCATGTTGCCATAGTTGCACACTGTACCGGGCATGACGCGGTAAGCCCCGCCCCAATCGCGGTAAGCCCCGCCCCCGGCACGACGCTATGCAATGCACTGTATGTTGCCGACTGTACCGGGCTTAAGCCGGTAAGCCCAACCCCCATCGCCGTAAGCCCCTCCCCCGGCACCGACGCTATGCAATGCACTGCATGTTTCCATCTGTACCGGGCTTAAGCCGGTAAGCCCCGCCCCATCGCGGTAAGCCCCGCCCCCCGCACCGACGCTATGCAATGCACTGCAAGTTGCCGACTGTACCGGGCTTAAGCCGGTAAGCCCCGCCCCATCGCGGTAAGCCCCGCCCCCCGCACCGACGCTATGCAATGCACTGCAAGTTGCCGACTGTACCGGGCTTAAGCCGGTAAGCCCCGCCCCCTCGCGGGGAGCCCCGCCCCCCGCCCCGACGCTATGCAATGCACTTCAAGTTGCCGACTGTACCGGGCTTAAGCCGGTAAGCCCCGCCCCATCGCGGTAAGCCCCGCCCCCGGCACCGACGCTATGCAATGCACTGCAAGTTGCCGACTGTACCGGGCTTAAGCCGGTAAGCCCCGCCCCATCGCGGTAAGCCCCGCCCCCGGCACCGACGCTATGCAATGCACTGTATGTTGCCGACTGTACCGGGCTTAAGCCGGTAAGCCCAACCCCCATCGCCGTAAGCCCCGCCCCCGGCACCGACGCTATGCAATGCACTGCATGTTGCCAACTGTACCGGGCTTAAGCCGGTAAGCCCAACCCCCATCGCCGTAAGCCCCGCCCCCGGCACCGACGCTATGCAATGCACTGCATGTTTCCATCTGTACCGGGCTTAAGCCGGTAAGCCCCGCCCCATCGCGGTAAGCCCCGCCCCCGGCACCGACGCTATGCAATGCACTGCAAGTTGCCGACTGTACCGGGCTTAAGCCGGTAAGCCCCGCCCCATCGCGGTAAGCCCCGCCCCCCGCACCGACGCTATGCAATGCACTGCAAGTTGCCGACTGTACCGGGCTTAAGCCGGTAAGCCCCGCCCCATCGCGGTAAGCCCCGCCCCCGGCACGACGCTATGCAATGCACTGTATGTTGCCGACTGTACCGGGCTTAAGCCGGTAAGCCCAACCCCCATCGCAGTAAGCCCCGCCCCCGGCACCGACGCTATGCAATGCACTGCATGTTTCCATCTGTACCCGGCTTAAGCCGGTAAGCCCCGCCCCCTCGCGGTAAGCCCCGCCCCCCACACCGACGCTATGCAATGCACTGCAAGTTGCCGACTGTACCGGGCTTAAGCCGGTAAGCCCCGCCCCATCGCGGTAAGCCCCGCCCCCCGCACCGACGCTATGCAATGCACTGCAAGTTGCCGACTGTACCGGGCTTAAGCCGGTAAGCCCCGCCCAATCGCGGTAAGCCCACCCCCCGCACCGACGCTATGCAATGCACTGCAAGTTGCCGACTGTACCGGGCTTAAGCCGGTAAGCCCCGCCCCATCGCGGTAAGCCCCGCCCCCCGCACCGACGCTATGCAATGCACTGCAAGTTGCCGACTGTACCGGGCTTAAGCCGGTAAGACCCGCCCCATCGCGGTAAGCCCCGCCCCCCCGCACCGCCGCTATGCAATGCACTGCAAGTTGCCGACTGTACCGGGCTTAAGCCGGTAAGCCCCGCCCCATCGCGGTAAGCCCCGCCCCCCGCACGACGCTATGCAATGCACTGCAAGTTTGCCGACTGTACCGGGCTTAAGCCGGTAAGCCCCCGCCCCCCGCACCGACGCTATGCAATGCACTGCAAGTTGCCGACTGTACCGGGCTTAAGCCGGTAAGCCCCGCCCATCGCGGTAAGCCCCGCCCCCCCGCACCGACGCTATGCAATGCACTGCAAGTTGCCGACTGTACCAGGCTTAAGCCGGTAAGCCCCGCCCCATCGCGGTAAGCCCCGTCCCCCGCACCGACGCTATGCAATGCACTGCAAGTTGCCGACTGTACCGGGCTTAAGCCGGTAAGCCCCGCCCCATCGCGGTAAGCCCCGCCCCCCGCACCGACGCTATGCAATGCACTGCAAGTTGCCGACTGTACCGGGCTTAAGCCGGTAAGCCCCGCCCCATCGCTGTAAGCCCCGCCCCCGGCACCGACGCTATGCAATGCACTGCAAGTTGCCGACGGTACCGGGCTTAAGCCGGTAAGCCCCGCCCCATCGCGGTGAGCCCCGCCCCCGGCACCGGAGGCTATGCAATGCACTGTAAGTTGCCGACTGTACCGGGCTTAAGCCGGTAAGCCCCGCCCCCATCACGGGATCATGTTTAATAAAACAAATGGCGGTGCCTTGAAAAGTACAGTGGCCCCAGCGCGAAAGGTAACGAAGTGTTGCGTCTGCTGAAGAGGTGGCAGTAAGCATTGCATGTTGTCAACTGTTCCGAGCTTAAGCCGGTAAGCCACACCCCCACCCAATGCACGTGGCCACCGTACCGGGCTTACGCCGGTAAGCCTCGCCCCCTGCGCCAACCCAATGCTATGTAATGCACTGCAATGCAATTTGTTTTTTTTATATTTAATGTTTGTTTTTGGGTGTGAGAGGAAACCGGAGTACCCAGACGAAACCCACGCAAACACAGAGAGAACATACACTTTGCAGATGTTGCCCTTAGTGGGATTTGAACCCAGGACCCCAGCGCTGCAAGGCTACTGTGCTAACCACTGAGCCACCGTGCTGCCTTTACTCCGATGCCATTTGAATGGGGGCATGTTTAAAAAACAAGTGGCGGTGCTATGCCATGAGAAGTAGCAGCCGCTTCAGCGCCAAAGGAAATGATGGGTTGCGTCTGCTGAAAAGGTGACAGTAAGCATTGCATGTTGCCATAGTTGCACCACTGTACCGGCATGACGCGGTAAGCCCCGCCCCAATCGCGGTAAGCCCCGCCCCGGCACGACGCTATGCAATGCACTGTATGTTGCCGACTGTACCGGGCTTAAGCCGGTAAGCCCAACCCCCATCGCCGTAAGCCCCTCCCCCGGCACCGACGCTATGCAATGCACTGC
>NW_027210282.1:0-86567 GCF_027789765.1 Dendropsophus ebraccatus | reverse complement strand
CTTTTGGGGGTGCAATATAATACTTTAATAAAAATTTTCGCCCGGACTTCTTTAACGTTGACCCTGGCATGGTGGATCTCTGCATCTTTACAGAATTCTGGCTGGTGCCAGCCTGTTCTTGTCTGATCACTGCCTAGAATTCATCACAATCTCATGTTCATGGGACTGAGATCTTGAGGAGTGTTCTGGCCATAGAGCAAGTGTTGCCTCTCTGCCTGTCAATCATCCCTGCACTGTGTGTTGACAGGCAGAAGCTATGAGTAGTCACGGGAGGCTCCCTGCCAGTTGCCGCCCCTTTCCCATCCTTGTGTGGCAGGATAAAATTACTTTTTCACTGTAAGCTACTACTGAAGCTGGTATGCTCAATAGCGCTTCATACTATGCTACAGGAAACTAAATCAGTTTTGATATTGGTTCCCTTTAAACGCTGCTGCCAAAACTGACAGCAGCATTTAAATGGCCTTGACATATCTGCATTGGTGGCTTGGAAATTTGAAATTTTAACCTGACAGCTCTATTATGCAGATTTATTTTTTTTGACAATTCCTGCTTATAAGCTACATCTATCTTTGCAACCAATTCTAATTGAAGATCTCCATTCCCACCACAGACTGTGCCTGAAATGTTTTTTAAATTAGTGCTACCTCACCAGCTGTCACTGTGAATTTCATACAGATGCTTCCCTCCCTCCAGTGACATAATGAAGTCAATGGACTTTGCAGTTACCATCATTAGAATTCACCCCCCAGCCTTATAGGGTTAGTGTATCCCATACTGTAATGTGCGTTACACATATTACACACACTCAGGCCATAGATGTTAAATGTCCTTTTATTAATTGTAAACTGTAATTTATACCAACATGACAAACAATTCAACAGCATCAGTCCCACATGTCAAACATAAAACACAAAAGACCATCTACAAAGGGAGCTGCTGTCAGTAAGTGCTGTAGGTAGTCAGGTATTGCTTTTAGAAGATTGCAGCTACGGATTTCCTCTAAGAAATCCATTAAAATGCCTGAGATCACTCAGCTGTGTAAATGGTACAAATAAATACAATACAAAATAAGTTGCATAAACATTACAGCCAAGTTACCTGACTGTATGACGTGACACCAAAAACTAAACATATCAAGCCACTGTTCTGCATCGGGCAGCTGTATCATTCATGCATTCGAAAGCTGACTTCCTATGTAACCAAGTGCTACGCTCACTAAATTTTATTTCTAAACTTGAAGCAAATACAAAAGTCACTGATATGTCATGAACCAATGTTTAAAAGGGGTTGTCTTGGAAAAATGTATACTTCATAATGCTGCTGGGGACATGTCCGTAATATATACTTACCTGCCCCACTGTCAGTGTTGTCATAATATCCAAGTAACAATGCTGTGGGTACATATCAGTAATGTGTAAATATGTTTTCCCAGACAACCCCTTTAAAATATATAGTTAGTGCTTTCTTGCCCCTCCTCAGTTGTGTAATACATACATGCATAGGTATAAGCCTGTTAGACAATATTAAAAGGGGCAATATATATATATACAGGCACACACTGATGTTCAGTGAGGTGGTCATTAAAAATACTTAAGACATTGAGAATGTAAGTAGTTATTTTCATTTAAAAAAACCCCAAGATTTACCACATTAGGTAATTGCCTTTTTTTTTTTTTTTTTTTTACCATACCCTCTTCAAAATATATACTGTATTTTCCTGCGTATAAGACTACTTTTAAACCTTAAATCTTCTCAAAAGTCAGGGGTCGTTTTATACGCAGGGTGTTGTCTTATAGGGTGGGTGCTGAGGAACTCCGGAACCGGACTGGAGTATCTGCAGTCGCCACATATGCTGGGGGGAGCTCAAAAACCACATCTCCGCTGTATGCAGCAATTGTATGAAAGGCAGAGTGAGCTGCAGGCGTCCGGCGTATGGAAAAAAAGATCGAGTAGAGTGGCACTGTGCAGAAAAAAACCCCACTTCTTTTACTTGTCTGGCCGCCCTTGTATCCTACCGGTATTACTGTACCTCCTCCTCTGCCTCTCAGATCTCGCTGCGGTCTGATGGTTTTTATTAATTTTTATTTGGTGTGCGTTGGCAGAGGGGTAGTTTTATACAGCGAGTATATATATATTTTACTGGAAAAGTTAAGGATCATCTTATACACCGGAAAATACGGTATATAAAAAAAAAAAAAAAAAACTACTTTAAATAAAACTTTTCCACAAAAAATATTTTTGGTTATACCTTCACACAACAAAATTCTAAAAACACAAACTATTCTAGTTTTTAATTCCCCCCCCCCCTAAATAATACAAAAAATGTCAATAAATATGTACCTAAAATGTTAATTTAAAAAATAAAATAAAAATTAATTTTTAATGACATGGTATCCTCCCAAGAATATTAAAGCTTATTTAAAAATGGGGTGTCATGTGATTTTGTATTGCTATATTAATTGACCCCTTTAAGTACTCATTACCAAAAGAGACATTGCTACATGCTGCAGACATCACCAAGGACTGTCCTTAATCCTTGAAAGGGTTGTGCCACCATTAACCTTGACTCCCTATCAACAGGATTGACATATGATGGTGGGAAGGCCCCTGTGGAATAGACCAGGAATTCTTAGTTTGCCTAAGGGGGCACAGCTTGTCTTCCTTTAAAGGGAACCAGTCACCATGAAAATGCTACCTAAGCGATCTAAATAATTTTATATGGCAAAAGATTCTGTAGTTTGGAAATATCAGCGATTTCAATCAATAAATTACATGTTAAAGAGTCCAGTCCATCGGATGACACTGTCCACTGGACTCCTTAACACAAAATGAGCAGAGATTTCAATCCACAAGTTATACTAGGTCTTTTCCTACAAAGATATATGGTATATCAATCTGCTTAAGGCTTTATGCAATTGTTCTGCGTTAAAATACGCAATTGCGTATTTTTGAAGCGTGAAGCTACATGCGTTTTTTCGCACAGGTTAACAACTGATGCTTTGCTAACAACAAGCTTTCACGCTTCAAAAATACGCAATTGCGTATTTAACGCAGAACAATTGAATAAAGCCAACCTGCGTTTTGCCTGCTTATTTTTAGACTGATTCACGCAGCAATACGTCAAGTGGGTTTGTACCCTAAAGGGGAAACTCCAGGTATAGGTTAAAAAAAAAAAAAATCTAACCCAGTTCTGAAACTGCAAAAATCCATTTTTTTTTTTTTTTTATTTTTTTTTCTGTATTATGGCTGTACTTCCTGGTTTATCAGTTGTACACAGGACTACAGGTTCCAGAATGCATTGCTTGCCCTCAGCTGTTCATCACAGTCCTCCACCCTACCCATTCCCCGCTCAAATCTGTTGCAGAACATCTAGGCTGTGTTCACACATTGCAGTTTCATTGTGATACTACCTGTAACACAGATATTGGAATAAAGTAAAGCACGCACATATTATGATCAAGCATCTTTTATCTTTGAGGTTGAGCCCCACAATAAGGACTTTATCCCGTGTAAGATAATATCAGATATACTGTTTATGCTTTGTTTTTTGTCCAGGTGGGGATGGCAGTGCCGGCTCTGATCCTCTGTGCTGTTTACCATCATTTAATTGCGTTACTGCATTATTTTTGTGAAGACGCTGCAGTACTGCAATAAAGCTCCAACATGTGAGAACACAGCCCTAATTTCACGGCAGACTTTTGCACAATCAGTGAAGTTGCAGCACCTGCTTCTGGCTGGTGAGAGATTGTGAATCACTCATGGGATTGGGGGCCAAGTCTCCTGTGACATCACGCCCTGTCTGCATCATCATTATGTGCTCAGCAAACACACACAATGTGAGACAAAGATTCCATGCCTCAAAGGTGGGAGAGCAGAGGGAGCAGGAGACAATGTGAATTGGCACAGAGGCCAGTTTTCACTTCCTGGATTTCAATTAATTACCAGTGTGGCAGAACCATACAGATATGGTAATAGATTATATAGACACATGCATATAACTTATATAATATATACTTATGTAATATGATGTATTTTTAATAGAAAACAGTTCTTCTTACGTGGAGTTCCCCTTAAACTCTTTCAGCTCTAAAACATTATAGATTAGATGGCATTGTCTTGGTAACAGGGTCCCTGTTTATGCTAGCATAACCACATTCTCCATACTGACCTATTATTTTTCAGATGTACATGGAAAATTTGTGGTCTGTGTGTTGTAAGGATGTCTTAAATCTTGCTTTAAGTGGAGGCGTTGCTAGGCTCAGCGCGGCTTATATGGAGTCGACAGATTTCCTTTAAATCGATTGTACAGAGGGACAACTAGTGTAAGGGTAAAGGGGAAAAATTTCCTCTATAAAGTTCTACAGTCATCAGGCATCCAGATGAAGGTAGAAGCATAGCAACCCTAAAAATAAAAGAAATAGGCAAAACAAAAGACAACATTAGATAACATTCTGTTCTATCCCCCATAGCCATTCTTTAAAACAACTCCCTAGTCATTGACTAATCTTATTCTTAAAGGAGTTGTCCAGCCACAGGAAAAAAAAAAAAAAAAAAAGGTAAATGTGTGGCAGTGATGAGCAGGGTCCGGGTCTGTTGGACTGGCAGCTACAGGGGAACTGGGACAGGTGAGTATGACTCATTTGTACATCACCCTATGCCAGTGTATATTTTTTCTGGGGCTGGACAACCCCCTTACTTTGCATAACACTTTACAACTCTTAACAAACGACTGGTACATTCGGAACGGTGAAAAGACAGATTTTTAAACATATAGTAAGGCAGCACCAAGGTCTAGTAAGGCTCGGTTTAGAGTGGATGTAAATGATAGAATTATGTCTTTTCAAGAAACAGTAAATTGTAATCCTTGTGCATCAGCAGCAGTGCTTGGTTCAAGAATTCATACATAGCAACCCTTGCCCTCCAGGTACCTGCTCAGGTGTATCCGATACACCGCTATATACTATATACTGTCCTGCAAGTGTAAACTGAGATGTTACAGATCCATGGTGTTAAAGACATAAAATGAGGATGAGAAATGGATGCAGGGAACCAGGTGAACATAGAGCTCTTTTAGGAAAAAGTTAAAATAGTTTTATCCAACTGAAGAAAAAGTTTGGTTGGGGCAATACAGGGACTTTAATAACTAATGCAATAAGCATGACCGTGCAGCTGCAACGCATGCCCAGAATCCAACTTTGATAGAATTTTGGTGGCAGGTCACATAGTATTATATCATCACAACCCCAATGTAAGGTGCATGCGCCTCCAACCTGCGTACACCTCTTCTCATTTAAAGCAAATAATTTGTGCAACTTTCTACCAAACTAGACTACCAAAATGTTATGTCACATGACACTGTGTAGCCCTAATCTTAAAAGATTACCTGGTATCAGTAAGATTTATGGCATGTAGTGCACCATTTAGCGCTCAAGAGCTGCTAGAAAAATCTTAAAAACTGTGGGATGGGGGGCAAATAAACCAATTTTCTTTATCTTCCCTTTGGGACCAACCAAAATTTGTAGCCCAGTGAAAAAGGGTGCGGATTATCTGGTCTCCAATACAGGTACAGCAGTGGAGGAAGGTTTATGATGCAGCAACCTGCCCCTCTGACAGCTACTAGTACGGGTTAGAGTCATCATCATCAACAACAATAGCCCACAGTAAGTTTTCTGGTTTTAAGATCAATTGTTCCCTTAAGAAACTACAGACCAAACCAACCATTTTAAATAAAACAGCTTTATTTATAAAGTCTATGTGGGTAACAAAATCGGAGGAACCCTGAGACAAGATGCAAAAGAAATTTTATTTTATTTTTTAAAAAAAGGGAAAAATAAATAAATGGATTGATATATAGTTCAGCATCTCACTTCTCGGATTCTAAAATCTGGATTTGTGGTGAAGGATGAGTAAAATCATGGTGTACATTTGTGTATGGCGCTAAAGGGCTACTCCGGGCAAGCACACTTTTACCCCCAAATTATCCCCACACAGACGTTATACAATTCTCTAATATTCATAAATTACAAACGCCTCCCCCATTGCTCACATATCTGCCCACTCTCCCAGTGTCACAAATTATAGTTCTAATTAAAGACCTTCCGTCACTTCCTGCTGCCTTTACCCACCTCCATGTTGTGATGTGACATCTCTACCACTCGTTACATATCTGTGTGTTTCTGCAGGTGGGCTTCAGGCAGCCTCCCCTATGCTGTCCAGTCCAGTTAGCAGAAGTTGCTATGCTCCACAGGAATCGGCATGAAAGATTGGGGTGTATGAGAGATGTTATGAAGAGTGTGGAAGAAAACATGAATAACCAGCGATTTACAGTATATTTTTTTTTATGATAACGCCTAAGCAGCCAAGAAAACTCAGACTGAAGTGTTGTCATGGGGACACACAGGCTGTTTACCTCACTTAACCCTCTTATATAATTATATTCGTACCAGGTTAGTTTTATACATGCATTTTACACACACACACACACATACACACACATACATACACACACACACACACACACACACACACCACCCCCCCACAGGAACCAAGGCAATTTTTATTTTTGCACATCTGCAAAAATAACCTATTTGTCCTTGCTACAACCCCTAGTGCTACTTGTTCCTGGTATCTGTAAAATGAGGTCTTATTTATGGCAAGTTGCTAAGTCCGCCAGCACTTTTAATGCAGTATCTGTATGGGTTAAATGAGGATGGGTCAGATGGTTTTATGGCAGAATCTTAACATCCCCAGCTATAACTATGTACACCGCATTATGTGACCTCAGAAATCACCTTCTGCCTTCACAAGCTAAAGAAACGGGATAAAAACAACCGTGTACGGACCGTGCAGAAGTCAATACCTAATAGAGTCTAATAGAGTTAATGTAGACCTGGTGATATAATCCAGTTTAAAATGGCAGCATGTAAATGCTGTTTCTCCGTAGGCAGAAAGCCATCATCATGACCACTAAGCCAACACTGGGACCTCTTCATAACATCTTTCTATCCACAGCAAATCAATGGTTTTTATATATACCTATATACACACACGCACACATTAATAAAAATAATCATTACGCTTGTTTTTGTAGAGGACGCAGCACTGCGATCCAGATTGTTTCCGACACGTCACAATTTAAAAATAACCTATTCAATTTTAACTAGATCATCTGCTTATCCTATTAAGGGTCTATTAGCAAAATCCTACTATTATCATCACAAGGTTTACACGTTTTTTTTAAGCCCAACGGGAGATCTCCATGCTTTGATGCTTTTCCGTGTCTTCCTGCTTCTGCTTTCATCATAGTTTTGCGGCCATGAAGTTGACGTGTGGCTTCACCAGAGGGAAGAGAGGTAGGCTCCTCTTAAACTCTGTAATGTTCCTGATGACATCGGGCTGTGGAAGAAAGAGGATCCAGGTCATCTGTAAGTTCATTCCATAATAAGTTAAGATAGATAATATCCAGCGGCACTCACCATAAAACTTCACCTTTATTCAATATGCAAAAGACATACAAAACAGGAACATGGACATGCCTCTCCTCACAGCTGAGGCCTTGGCCAACACTGGCTGAGGCTGAGAGAAGTGTCTCCATCTTCCTGTTTTGTATGTCTTTTGGATACTGAATAGAGATGAGCGAACCGGGTTCGAGTCCATCCAAACCCGAACGTTCGGCCTTTTTATTAGCGGTGGCTGCTGAACTTGGATAAAGCCCTAAGGCTATGTGGAAATCATGGATATAGTCATTGGCTGTATCCAGGTTTTCCAGACAACCTTAGAGCTTTATCCAAGTTCAGCAGCCCCAGCTAATCAAATACCGATCGTTCGGATTCGGATGGACTTGAACCCGAACCCGGTTCGCTCATCTCTAATACTGAATAAAGATCAAGTTTTATGGTGAGTGCCGCTGGATATTATCTATCTTTACTTATTCACACATGGACTGTCCTATAACCAAGCTGAGCACCACTGAACTCATCATATGTGGATATAGGACCTGATATCTATGCCTGCTGGGAGTTGTAGTGCCGGTGTAATCTATCTATTTTAACCAATATTTAAATACTGCTTTCTGTTCACGTTTCTGTGCATTGTTATACAGTTGTACAATGGATCTTAATGGGCCATCTATTCTTTGAAGCAGCCTGGTCTATCAGAATTCCTATGAATTATATGACCTCATTAATTAAAAAATGAAGTTTTCTGTGGTGGTCCATGCTGAACAACCCACCTTGGATAGGGTCCTATAAAGCTGAAACAGTCAGTATAGTAAGTTACAATGCAGGTTTGTACCTGTGGAAGAGCGGGTGCTGGAGCAAGATTGACATCATTCTGACTTGGGAACTCCCCTACAACAGGACCTGGGCACAAACAATGGAACAGGTTAACTACTGACGGTAACACCTTTTCTACCATGAGGGTACCCGACAAATACTCACATGAATCCATTTCTCGAGCGAGCACGTGCACAGATACTTTATGTCTTCTTGGAGCTTCCACAGATAATAAATCCTGAAAAATACAAGAAACCAAACCTATTACTGCTGTACGGTCACATCGACAGAACTGAAACCTTATTTAACCTGAGAACTTTTCATGTAAAACCATTTGGAGAGTTTTTTTTTCATTCACTTTTGTGACCTTGCTCTGTCTTTCTGGATGTTGTAGACAAGGACGTGTAGTTTGCTGGTAGCTAAGATTAGTCACAAAATTAATTCCCTAGCGTGCGTTCAATGCAAATCGCGTTGCCAGGAAACAACTCGTACAGCAAACCGGCATTATACAAGACAAAGATTGGGAGGCAAATATAGAACTTCTATTACTACTTTCCATTATTCCTCAAATTATGATGTATGTCACCGAGAGGTCTAGAGACCTCCATTAATAACATGCCAGCGCCATTAAAAGAGTGATCACGATACAGTCTGCAGGTCACACAGTCAAGTAAACATCTTCATGGAGGGAGGGGGGGGGGGGGGAAGTGAAACATCCACTACATTAAAAGGATTTTACACATATTGCTTCAAAAGCATATACACATTTTTACACATTTTTTTTCTCCCACTACAGACCGACTACCCAAGATTTGTTTGTAGTCTGTAACCATGGAAACACAGCACATTGAAATTGTCTTAAAGTTTCCAACCTTTGTTTGACTGAGAATAGCCAACATCTTATTAATTTAGGCCAACCCTTTACATGCATTAAAGGGTACCCATCATATCATAACGACATGTCAGAGGTTTGTATTGTATCGGTCGGGGTCCAGGTGTTAAGACTCCTGCCGATCATCAGAATGAAGGGGGTGCAGTGCGCTCTCTGCCTCTTCATCTCTGTCTCACTGCTAAAGTAGCAGTTGACACAAATATAATGGAGCCCTATGGAACTTCTCATAATCATTGTACAAGAAGTTCCATAGGGCTCCATTATAATTCCGTCAACGGCTATTTTAGCAGTGAGACACAGATTAAGAAGCAGAGTGTGCACTGCTGAGCATGCCTGCCCCTTCATTCTACCGATACAAAATTCTGACATGTCACTATGACATGTTAGAAGTTTGTTTAAATGATAGGTACCCTCTAAAGGGGCACTCCTGCACTTTAAAACTTGTGTTTTACATAAAGGGCAGTACTATATAAGCAGCATGCTATTCTTACCTCACCATGCTCCTTCTGTGGTGTCTTCACTGACAAGTGCCACTTCCCAGATGAACTTATTTTGGCACGGACATCCCACTCAACCAATCAATGGCTGTGCCACTATCCCATCTCAGTCAGTGATTGGTTGAGTGGGACGTCAGTGTTTCAAAAATGGCAGCAGTTATTAGGGACCCGGAGACACCCAGGGGTGGATGGTGAGGTAATAAAAGGTTTACTATAAAAGGCTGTATTATATAAAGGGTTTTAAAGAGCCGGAGTACCACCTTTAAGCATTTCACCTTTACGCCAAACAACTACCTACCTTGTTATGCTATGATTTCTGTATGCCTAGATACACTGGCTAGGAAAGCTGGGCAACCCTTGAAAACTCCAGTGATTGTTAGAGTGAACCTATATTGGATTTCCCAGAAATAACTTAACATAATATAAATAAGGTAGGAGAATCAGAGGAAACATTACTTTTTATTATGTCTTGTATAGTGTCTTGCAGGGTGCTGCTAAATATGTGTGTGTATCTGTGCATTTATGTCATTTTTGGAGGCGCTGTCCATTTATGTTTTGCATTGCATAGTCTGGGCAGTCTGCTAAGTGGGGAGAACAAACCAACCACCCTCCCCCTTGCTTTCCATACTGGAAACATATATCCTATGAAAAGAATCAGTACTGTGAGGGCTGCATTATGACACTGGAGTATTCCAGACATATACGTAGGACATGTACATTATAATTTTCATTACCCAAATTTCATGCTGAGAGGAGCAGCTCTGGCTTGAAGCGCACAGCTTGCTCCTGACTGCAGTATTTAATAAGTAATGAGACTAGAGAATTTTTCTCCGTCAGATCAATACATTAGGCGTAAGATCAATGTTGGCCTACCTTGTAAAATTTGATGATGTCATCCTTGACCAGAGTTTTCAGATACGCCACTTCAACATTATCTGCAGAAACAAAACAAGCAGCATTTCACTGGAGATGGCTTGTGTCCACGCTGCAGTATATATACAAAGAACATAGACTGATGGACACAAATCACTTCCTAATAATCCCACTTATTACAAGATATAGAGACACATGGGATCCCATAAGTCTGCAACCTCTAGCTCATATATCTTGTTACCACATGCAGACATCAGCTCCTTCACACAAATGAGGGCAATGGATTCTCAGCGACTTTAATGGGTTTTCCTAGATTCAATTTATTGTATATGTAAATGACCTGCTTGATGTAAGAAAAGAATACTTATATAGTTATTAAATATAATGTCAGAGCCAACAGGCATGGCCCTCCATGGTCACATAAAAGGGACTGTGCTAATGTCAGATACTGGAATTTGTTCTTTTCTCTAAGTGGTTTTTATTTTCTGATTTATTTTAAAGTATATTATATGAGGGCAGCCATCACGCTTAAGCTGTTTTTAATAGCATTTAATGACATGATTTACAGCAAGCCTCATGAACATCTTTAAAAACCCTATTCTTTATATGGGACACATTTGTTAGCATGCTCTGAGACCTGTGCAAAGGACAATCTACAGGGAGAGGGAGGCTGAACTGCTATTGATTTTGCCATCTACTGGTGTCACCTTTTCCTGCAATGCTGTATAGATCACTTTGGAGCAGCCCCCTAATAAGGGAAATCCTCACCTTAGCTTTGTCTCCAATCAGGAGTTGCTGTTGCTATATACCAATAGGCAGGAATGATTATGAATGATATACTAGACAGCAGGTACACAGAAGTGTTATAGGTCTCTTGTTGGTTACAATGGGCAAAAAGGACATGTTAACTAGTGATGAACGAATACTATTCGATCGAATAGTACACTATTCGAGCGACTCGAATGCGTTTCGAATATTCGAATGCCAACGCAGTAAAAATTCGATTTGCCCTACCTCGGCACTTTTTTTCAGCAGTGACATGCACTAGGAATAGGCAGGACTTAAAAAAAAAAAAAACCCCTCTAAATGTGATTGGCTGGCTAAACTACGGCACCTCCTGAATTTAAGAATAGGGGATTTCAGAATTGTGTCACTTGCTGGTTGGAGCTAGAGAGGGACAGACTGTATACCAGGGAGAGGAAGCTTTTAGGTGAAGTTAGGTAGGAAGGAACCCCCAAAAGCCCTTGTTAGGGCTAAAAGTATAAAAAACAGAGATTTAGAAGCTGTTGTGAGACAGGCAGTGTGTTCAGAAATCTACTGATAGTGTATACGGCTGTATACTGTGAGTGAGGGATAATACCTGTTATCTTGCTACTACTGATTTGTAGTTATCGTTAATTTTCGTTTCTACGTATTTTACACTGCACCTGACCTGATACGTATGCAAGTGCATACTGCTAGACTGAAACATATACTTCTACTTTACGTACATAATTTGTTCGGGAATCTTTGGCGTACACTTGGGAAATTTGGGATGTTTGCTCATCACTAGTGTTAGATGCAGCCAGGCATGCTTCCCCTGCGGTCCCATATGCATCCAGAGATGTTGGCATCATTTCCTGAGGTGTCATTGTGCACTTGGTGACCTCCTAGTGGTCGAATATTGATTTCCAGGTCCCAAGTATTATTCTCCTATAGACTATAAAGGTATTCGATATTCGTTTGAATATACGAATATCAGGAGCTATTCAAATCGAATATTTCACTATTCACTAATCTCGAATGTTAACCTATGACCTGCAGAAGAGATAATAAATCCCATTTTCCCTGTGTGCCAGTGTTACCTCTATCAAAGTGATACTGTTGTGAGATGATTTCCCCCCAGTATTTTGCACATTCAGCGGACAGCTTCTTTGGCTTGTCCAGTCGCCGGAGAGCTAGAGCTTGGATGTGTTTCTGGAAAGCCTCATCTGTCATCTCCTCCAGTGACTTCTCCATGGTTTTCAAAAATGCCTCCACCCGGCTCTCTAAGTAATGTGGCTGCTTCTCCGACTGAATGATAAATCGCAGGCCTTGGATTCCATTTGCCCTGCGGGGGCCACTGAACACAATATAACCTTCAAAATACAATGGAGAAAAGAAGAAAAAAAAAAAAAAAAAAACGATGACAACAAAGCTGGAGAGCAAGACAGAAAATCTGTCAGAAATTAGAGATTTAATGGCATCTCACAGATTAGGTGAGGGAATACAGGTCTCCATGACTGTCATCCTATCCCGCCATATGTGCTGCTCAAGGTCATTTGAAAGACAACATCAAGTCACAGTCATGTTCCTCAAGTTGAGAAGTTGTGATGTTATTGGTGCATTTATTTTATTGCAGTCAAGCAGACAGATGCATTGGGACCCATCAAAGACTGGCCCAGGAAAAGTTATATGTTTGACTTTTTTCCAGGTATGCGCCATGCTCGCTAACTAGGTGGCGGGCCACTACCTGTACCAAATTTTCTACTACTCACGCCTGCCGTATATCAGCATCTGTATAGGCAAATGGAAGCACCCCTTTAAGCAGTAGGTAATTTTCTGATGATAAATCCCCTTTAAAAGGGACACTATCCTTTTTTTTTTTTTAACATATCAATAGGGGTTGTGAATGATGACCGGTATGCTTCAAGCATTTAGTGTTATAAAGAAAAAGTGTAAAATACCCATTGCTTATTGGCAGTCACAGGTCAGTAGACAGGGTCATGAAGCACTCACCTAGCTGTTCCTTGGTGCGCAGTGTATTGAAGCAGGGCTCGGCAATGATCTGACAGAACAGCTCCAGAAGCATATTTTCGGATGTACTCTGCATGTCTGTCTGATAATAAATCTCAATGCCGCAGTTATTATGGACTTCGTTCCGCTGCTGATAGACAAACCAGCCTTCTATAAGAGGGAAGAATACAGGGAATTAGATACCAATAGGTTTCTGCGACCATCACTTGCTGGACATACTGTCACTTACTGTCGGGTAGTTGTACTTCTCTGTATCTGATCAGCTGACTAGGGAGCAGGGGCTTTGTGTGAGCATGCTCTATAAGAGTGTCCTCCACCATTTGCATGATGCCTACTGCCGTCTAGAGAAGAAAAAAAAAATTAATTACTAAATTCACTTTCATGAATAAGACTGCATATTCAAGTACTTATTCACAATGTTATGATGCGAAATGGAAATGAATTATGCACAACTACAATATTCCTTCTAACACATCTGTGCACTACCAAAACCATATGCAGCTGTGGGGTATACAGCATCCATCTGTTACTAGTGCATGACACCCTTTATTTGTATACAGTATAAAGAACCAACCTGCTTTGTTATATTTCCATGGAGAAGAGCTTCAACGTGTAAGCGGGACAGCAGCTGAGGAATGAAGGCCTTGAGACGGGCCAGGGTAACATCTAGGAAAAACAAGAACACAGTCCTTATAGAGGATTCTCGGATTATCCGGTGCCAACCATCTAAGCTTTATGGGAGCAAAGTGAATTATAAGGTAAACCCTTTACATAGCCAACATAAGCGCAGCAGTAACGGCCACCGGCAATAATACACAAGGCAATGTGTGTCTGTATAATCACATTTTATAGATTACAGTAGGGAGGATTAGGAAGGATTAAAGCCAGCTACTACCCTGCGACAATGTCTACAACCAATAAATACGTGACGTGATCAGAGAGTGCTAAAGAGCTAATGGCCATCCAATATAACACCTATTGCATCCAAATACACCCCAAGACTGGTGACGTGTTAGGTTTGTCTATAACACCGTATTAATCATTTTAGGTAATAGATGGAAAAAAAGCTTGTTCTGTCCTCTCCGGGGCATTGACCTGGTATTGCCGTGCTTCCGGGTTCAGTGCACATAAAAAATAAATTAAAAAAATCATCTTTGCAAGGTCAGAATATATACAGCAATGCGTAGTCGGTTACCCTGTAGACATAAGTATAGGGCAAAACTATTTACAGTCATAAACCCATCTGCCATATTCTTTATATTTTTATACCTTATTCAATGAATGTATGTTTGGGTAAAGCATATGACCAAGATCAGACTACACATTGTGTGTTTGTAGTCTGTTACCATAGAGACACATAAGCGAGCACACGAGCTGTAAATATAATGGTAGTCATTTGCAACTTTTTTCCCCTTTTCAACACTATTTCCATGCTGTAAAAAAAAAAAAAAGGCCACTCAGAGTGAACAGTTGTTGTTTAACACCACCTATGTTCGGAACTAACATGATCATTAATTCCGGCCGTAGCTAGCGTTAAACTGCCATTGTTTATACAGTATGTGAACATAGTCTAAAGGTGCATTGGGGTAATACAAGTTTTAATGGCAATAGGGCTAGCAATCAGCCAGCGAATGATCATGTGTATCTTTGTATGCTCGCCACCTCTATGATCCAGTGATGGTAAAAGATTGGCTCTAATTTACAGGCCTATATTTGAGGTATAACCTCTGTTGGCATTTGCCAACATGATATGCTGCTGGTTCTGCAATTCAGTACCATACACTTTGGATAGGTCACCAATGTAAAGCTGGCCATAACCATAAGACAAGTTACCCTTCCTCACTAAATGTATATGCACACTGCATGTGTATAGGGAGGGGAGAGACCAGGCGTGTAAGGCTGCATTCACACGTTCTGTGTTTCGCACGGAACACGGACGAGGAATGCCTGTAACGGACTCTCCCCGCCCTGGCAGCATCTGTGATAAGATTCTGGGAGCGGGGGAACTGTATGCATATGCACCGCGCTGTAATGACAGAGCCGCACGGCTGATTCATCACAGCGCGACGCATATCTGTACAGTTCCCCCGCTCCCAGCATCTTATCACAGATGCTGCCCGGGCAGGGGAAGAATTCCATTACAGGCATTCTACGTCTGTGTTCCGTGCCTAACACGGAACGTGTGAATGTAGCCTAAAGCTAGGTTCACACACAGAGTTTCACTGCAGTAACCAATGAAATGATGCAGAACTGCAAATAAATGATGCACTAACACAATGAAACTAATGTGTGAACACAACCTTAGTCGGTCAGCTTTACAGCCCTGGAAAAGTTTTATTCATTAGGTCATCTATGAGAAACACATGTTAAGGCCATGTTCCCACTATGTACGCTCCGTAGTAATCACGGCCGTTGTAACAACAGCCAGGATTACTATGGAACTTACATAGTGCTGCCTCCTAAGGAATCCCGGACGAAGCGTATAAATGTCAGTTCATACCTGTGAGTTCCCACAATGGAGCGTGTGGCTCTGGGCGCACGCTCCATTGTGAGCAGCGGGGAATTCGGATTCGGGCGCGCACAGATGCGTCCGTGTCCGCTTTCATCGGCAGCAATTCCCGGCAGTACCGGCCGGGATGATCTTTTCCGACACCGACACACTTACAAAGTGTGAACATGGCCTCAAACTGAGAACACCCAAAATAAAATCTGTTTTTTGAAGAGTAGTTTGTAACCTTAACCCCTACTGGTATGGAAAACTGCCTTTGCTTCTCTGACAACCCTTTTAGATGCCGTAAACAAAAAACAAGGACTGTTTGTATTAAAAGAGAAGAGTGAAGCCCACGCCTCTAACCCACTTTCTGCATTTACACTCTGCAATCTTCCGGCACATGTGTTTACGCTCCAGAGCAAATAGCTTGGCTCATTCAGGTGGTGTAGGCAGATAAAGCTGCGCTCTCTGAAGCGCGGAGAACATGATTTATAGGGCTGCTGGGAAGGCAAATGAAGTATTATAAAACTGGAAAACGGAACAGCGGCAAATATCACCCGCGGCACAAACAAACGGACTCCAAGCAGTGAGATAGTGATGCAATATTCTAGAAAAAGAATAAATGAACGTGATCCTGTCTGTGCAGAAATGAAGAAAAAGAACACACTGTACAAAGCCAGAAACGGAAGAGCTGGGATGAGGTTATTAAAAA
This sequence comes from Dendropsophus ebraccatus, assembly GCF_027789765.1. Lineage (NCBI taxonomy): Eukaryota > Metazoa > Chordata > Amphibia > Anura > Hylidae > Dendropsophus > Dendropsophus ebraccatus. Next base: position 70,054 of record NW_027210282.1, on the reverse strand, counting down.
ATACACTGGACCTATCCACTACAATTGCTGAAGGAGACCCAAACTCTTGTCATGTGATTATGGCCAGAGAGTGCAGAACTGCTCACACAATGTCTAGAATACAGTCCTGCAACTAAACTAAACATGGGAAAGTGAAGGAGCAGAGGATGAGGAAAAATCCAGTGGTAGCTTTTATGCTTTGTGTTGTAGGGATTTTTCCACCATTGTGATTTATTTCTATATGTCCAGAGACATTTTGGGTTGCTAAAATGGCAAGTTTTTGTCGATTTTGGTTCCAGCTTCCTACTCTTGACTATATCCATGTTTTCCACATAGCCTTAGGGCTTTATTCAAGGTCAGCAGCCACCGCTAATCAAATGCCTAAAGTTCGGGTTCGGATGGACTCAAACCCGAACCCGGTTCGCTCATCTCTAAATAAGTGTATGATCACAGAGGGTCAGACTGCCGAACGGCAACAGCATACAAATAGCCTTTCCAGAAGCCGCATTCTGCACTGAGATTGAACCAGCCCATGAGATGTCTGTGCCTTGAAGATGTCTGGCTTTGTTGTTGCTTTTACTTAGGTTTCTAGAACACTTACTGTAATACCAGCAAAAAAGTCTCACCTTCTAGAGCTTCGCGGAGCTCATCTTTGGTCCAGGCCACTTCAGTCATTAGCAGCCTTAGGTAATACATTGCATGCTGGTGAGGCTGTTCTGCACGGAAGTTGTTCAGGGAACGCATGTACTGCAAAAAAAAAAAAAAAAAAAATCTTACAATGTAATAACTATATGTCGCCATACTCCACTGGAGTGTAGACATTGAAAAGTAAAGGCAACGGCAAAAGGCATGCCAATTTTATTCCCATAGGGATTACTGTGTAATGTATACTGATATCTGCCCTATCCACCATTCTGATGGATGCAGAGGGGGAAATCTTCCAAGACCATGACTGCTTTTATACAACTAATATAATTCCAGAATCTGAAGTGTCGCCAAGCTGTAGTATCACTACGCAAGGATAGTAAAAATGCAATGCCTTCCGAGGGATGCTGGATGAGAAGAGAAGCAGAAAACGGAACCAACATCAGCTACATTAAGGAGGTAACAGCTATACAATCCCCAGACAATGACTTACCGCTTCCTTAATGATCTCAAAGCGTTTCTCGTCTATCTCAAACGTGGCCATTTTCTCTATGATCTTCTTGAGTAAGATATGCTGCTTGTCATTGTAACCTTTCACAGACAGCTGGAAAACAGGGGACAGATCAATACATCCCCAAAGCACAAGAGACAAGCATCTGCAGTTATAATGGGAGTCTGAATCCCACTCACTAGTGTAGAATTAAAAGAATTGCCCAGGCATAAGGCGGCCATACCAGCTATTCCTCCCAGTCCCCCCCCCCCATTCTCCTACACTATCAATGAGGCATTAGGACACCAACCTAAACATTAGCTGGTTAAATCAGACTTGATGAAATCAATGGGATTGGCTCACATCAATCTAATTATATGGCGACCTATTCTCTTCAGGCCAACCAGACATCTGGTGTGGACACAACTATGTTAGGCAGTACAGTAAGAGGCCACTAAATGACTCACAGCATTGTGCTGGTTTTATTAAAGGGGTTCTCCAGCGCTACAAAACATGGCCACTTTCTTCCAAAGACAGCACCACTCTTGTCTCCAGTTCAGGTGCGGTTTGCAAATAAGCTCCATTTACTTCAATGGACCTGAGTTATAAAACCCCACCCAAACTGGAGACAAGAGTGGTGCTGACTCTGGAAGAAAGTGGACATGTATTTGTAGCGCTGGATAACCCCTTAAAAATTAATGTGACTCAATGCACAATACTCCCTGATTGTCAGACTCTTACCTCAACAACAGTACTGCCCGGCATGCTGTTGTCTCTCTCCTTGCCTGATGTCAGATCATGCTGGAGGGTATGCCTGGACAACGCCTTTAATATGGAGCATTACACTCAGGACGTCATTTTCATAGGCAGACTACCCCTATAATTATTACTTGTTCAGCTAAAAAGGTAATCAGTTCAGAGTGGCCATTTTTTAAACAGCCCATTAGTGCTATCTGATACAACAGAGGAGTACCCCACTTATAGAGTCCACAAATTAGTCTGAGCAATAAAATGAATGAACCTACGCTTCTTGCTCCGGAAGCCTCAGCGCATCCACATTACAATGATATCAGAGGACTCCTATGCTACAGGACAACTAAATACTTCCAGATAGACATCCTCAAAAACTTATTAACTTTATTTCCTAGTGAATTCATACTTAACATTCTCAGATACGGTGGTCTGCCTGGAAAAAAAAAATGGTGTCCTGTGTGTAGGTACCAAGTAAACTGTACTGCACCCAACAGGCATTGAGCGTGTGTGAGGAAGCAAAGGCAGCGGTTAGGGTCACATGCACCATCAAGCAGAGAGGAGTCATCCCTGTGATTAATGTCAGGGTTAGCGGAAGGAAACATATCACACCCAAAGGTTGGTACTGGAATAGCTCATCCTCTACCTCTCAAAAAAAATGATCTGCATTTAGAATTTTTTTAGTTTTGTTTCCTCTCCTGCGTTTTCTTCTATATTATATCATACTTCAAGAAACAGATCCTCGGATTAGTAGTATTAATCCAGTGTGTGATGAAATGTCATGCATCACAAGGGCCCCTCCACCATTTTCAGGGAATAGCTTTAAGGAATTTCTTACTAACCTCTAACAACATTTTTGAATAAAAATACTATAATCCCTCAAAAAACTATGTGGGTTAAAGGGGGTTTATAAAATGTATCCTCACTTATTCCAGGATATAAGTGTCAGCCTCATGTCATCTGGGCTATGACTATGCATTACGCTGAAAACTCATTGGTATCACAATAATGAATCACTCCCACCACCAGGGTGGCGCTGTAGGGAAACTGAACACTCGTCCCCAGATTGCAGGTGATCACAGAGATCATAGCAACAGGGAACTCGGATCAACTTAGAAAATGCCCCCAAACAAGAACAAACACTACCCCTCTGGGATGACTGACAGAAAGATTCAGAATTCTGCCTAGGAGCGGCCCGCACTTTTAGTGTCATGCTGCACTCTATATTAAAGGAAAACGATCAGCGGGTTAGAAGCATCCAACCTACTGATATGGCCCTATAGCGCATGGGGCACAGAGGATGAAGGGAAGTTAGAAGTTGCTAATAATTTGTTACTAATTTGTTCCTATGTAAATAAGGTAATTTTTATGAATTGGGGGCACAACTACCACCCTAAGTGTACCAATCCGCTTGCTGATATTCATTAGGAGGGGAGGGTCGGCCACAGAAGGTAGTTCCACCCCCCAGTGCACCAAACAACTTATTAGCGTAGGGAACAAACTGCTATTAAAACGTAAATCATGCTGAGGATGAAGGTAAGAAACTTTTCTTCAACCTCGGCGCCCTGTGCGCTATAGGGACATAGTTTCCCTTTAAAGTGTCACTGTCAATTTTTTTTTTTGCAGAAATCAGTAGTAGTACGGGCGATTTTAAGAAACTTTGTAATTGGGTTTATTAGTCGAAAAATGAATTTTTATCATGAAAAAGCAGTTTGAAGCTCTCCCCCCTGTCTTCATGGTTTCCCTATGGAGAGAGGGAAACAAGGCACCAAAACAGGACAACAAAGTTAATTTACAGCAACATCACAGGCTCTCTCCTCTGCAGTCATCATTGACCTCTCTGACCTCTGAATAGCTCCCCCTGGGGTGTAATCTTTTGTTCTCTGTTTCCGGCATTTCTCCTCCGTCTCTCCTCCCCCCTCCATAGCTCAGACAGGATCCAACTGATAAAAAAAAACTGTCGAGATTTCCTGATTCTGAGCAGTGGATGACAGAAAAGAGAGGAGGGGGGGGGGCGGGAAAAGGCTTTTTAAATGCAGATAATGGCAGATTTGCCTAATAAACCCAATTACAAAGTTTCTTAAAAATCGCCTGGACTATTGATTTCTGCCAAAAAAAAATAAAATAAAATTAACGACAGTGACTCTTTAAGCCTTCTGTATGTCAGTGTAAGGGATTAACCTCAAATTTACTATGACTTTCTGTGTGTGACTACAGCAACATTATGCAAGTTACTCTATAATAATAGCTCATACTTTTATTGTCACCCCAAACTAACATGCATGTTCAACTCAACTCTAAGTAGTAAGCTTGCCATACAGATTAAAAGGGTTATCTGGGATAAAGAAAGCATAAACTACTTGTTTCCAAAAAAAACAGCGCCAAACATGTTTAGAGGTTGTACTCGGTATTGCAGCTCAGCTGCTTCAATGAAGTGCAAAACCAGACGCAAACCATGCTTAGGTGTAATGCCGTTTCGGAATCATAGCAGCCATTGTTTTCCCGAACAACCCCTTCAAAATTGATCTGAGCCTCAACTTGTACAAAAACCTAGTATATTGATATGTGATTTCATCCCTAACATTGCATTCATTCAAGACACAATGTGGCTACTAGTTGCTAATTCTTATAATTTACATTCCTTAATGCACCATAAAGCCCTTGAGAAGGGGGAACCTCTGTCCATATATATATGTAAAGCCAGAATAAGCACCCCACACAATTATATATATGCCTTTTCATGCCTTGATGGGAAGTCGCTGCTTCCTGGAGAATTTTTACTTACAAGAATTGCATTCATTCCTGATGCAATGCCATAGTTGACACCTGCGAGGCGGGCTGCATATGTATACTCTTTTAAATCATCCTTCAATAACCTTAGAAACAGGTATGTCATGTTGCAATGGAGGGGGTCAGCATAAAGGTAACGACTAACATAAAAGAAAATGGGGGGAAAAAAAAGGAACAAAAATAAAGATACAAAAAAAGCTAAAAGAAAAAAAAAAAAAAGAAAACTAAACAGAACAGATGCACTAAATCTGATAATGCAAGCAATGAGGTGAACGTGCAATGAGGACCCTTGACCAAAGAGTATGAATATGCAGCTTCACAATCACATTGTCTTAGGGGATGGGATGGTGTCTGGACTGCACAATAATATAGATCGGCTAAAATTTCCAGAGAGGTAATGAAAAGGTTGGTTCCCTGTAAATTATATCTAAAAAAAAGAAAAGTAGGTTCTACAAAAAGGGACTAAAAGCCGGAGGCTTCCACCCATGACAGGGACCAGGGGAGGAAGCGAAGGAGCTGGTTTGGTATCCGCCTTGGTTTTCAGGTACTTACATACATCCCATAGATGGTATTTTGGAGGTCATAGTTCAGGCCGGCTAGCTCTGCTGCATATGCATACTCGTTGAGAGAATCTTTAAGCAGTTCAAGGTACAAATAGGCCATGTTACAATGCAAAGGATCCACATAAGCAAATGGGCTGAAAGAGAATATTGAGATTAAGGTCTGGCTTCATGTATTTCCCTGTTGCAAATATCTAATCCAGTAGGAATCAACCAGCGGCGCTCCAGCTATGGACCTAGAAAGGAAACTGGCCTTAGATTTTAGGCGGATTTGCTTTACTAGTTGACTTGACTGGTGGAAGAACATGAACACAGATCTATGTGCGACAGAACAATGGAAGGTTAACATACGAAACATTCACAAAAAAACAGTGGAAAATCCCTTGAAAATAGGGTGACTATGTATTTTCCTATAATGCTTAGGCTTCTAAGTATCTACCCAGACAGGCCTCATTTATTCTTTTAGTGAAAACCAAAGTCACAGCACCTATAGATCACAGATATTTCATTAGAAGGAGTCAAAGAAGAATGTAATAGACGTCCGGACTGTAATCCTCTATAATATCCACCTAAGCGTTATAATTATAATTAAAACACACGTCCAATAACTGCTGTATCTGCACAAAACAAGAGACTTAGGGGGGTTAATCTCTACCCCCCTGGGAGCACAGCGATTTGCTACCATGACTGTAGCTCAATACCAATATGTCATACAAGGAACCAGGGTAGGTCTCAAACCGCATAACAACAACAATAAGAAAAAAAAATTATATCTAGTATTATGGTTTAGGCAGCTACACTTTGGCATCACTACCAAATCAATGTGATATGGGAATTGCAAGCATGGAAGAGAAGTAGCACAGCCTGTTCTGCATGGACCAAAAATCAATAAGAAATGCATTATAATTATTGTTTATTTAACCTCCAAATGGGAAATAAAATCTTCATAAGGCTCTTTGTTCCCCCTATGAAAGTAACGCTATGAAGCCTTTTCTTCAAAGCACAGTACAGACTTCTTGCTGCTAATCCCCCATAGGAAGTCATTATTGTCCGTACAGATAGAGTAGAGCTGCAGCTACACTTGTCACCCCTGCTACACTGCAGCTACTACATGTCTGATATAGTGCAGAGGCTGCTGGAATCACAGGACTGTAACTATGGTGGCGACTGACCTCTGGGACCTCACTAATGCTGAGACTGTAGAGGCTGCAACAGTAGCTTTGACTCCCACCGAACCTAAAGTGACAGCACATCCTAGCAGTACATCACCACTTTACAAGATCGGAATAAAACATTACAAAAGACATGCTGGAAATCAGTGTTTAGAGGGAATCTGTCATCACTTTTATGCTGCCTGAGCCATGAGAGATCATCAGGGCAGCTTCTCTTCCTGATGAGCATAAGTGATCTTTTCCTATATCCAAAAAGGCAGATGCATCAGTAAAGACTGGTGTTTCAGTGAGAAGCTGCCCAGGACCACACTGATAACAGTGGCGTAGCTACCATAGAGGCAGAGCAGGCAGCTGCTATGGTGCCTGTGCAGCAGGGGGGCCCGGGGTAGAAGGTAAGAGCCGTCCTGTGTCCTTCAGCTTAACCCCTTATGTACTGCAGTGTGTAAGTGACCAAATGTTCACTCACATGCTGCAATACAAAAAAAGTTAAAAAGCAGAAGACAAGGAGATCTATGCTTAACTGCACTGATAACCCCTGACCTCTGTTCTCCAGCAATCAAGTAGGAAAATGTGTGGAGCACCATGCAGAGGTCAGGGGTTATCACTGCAGGAGCAGTGAAGCAGAGATCTCCTTGTCTTATGCTTTTTAACCCTTTTTGTGTTGCAGCATGTAAGTGAACTTTGGGTCACTTACAAACTGCAGTACATAAAGGGTTTAGCAGAAGGTAGTCTGCTCCTGAACCTATGTATATGACCATAAGGGCTTCTAATGGGCCCTTATAGATAAATACAGTGGACTGAGAGCAAGCAGCCATTGGTTCTCTTCTCTGCCAGTCACTCTTATTTCTGCCTCTGGCCACAAGACACCCCTGCCTGATGACCCTTGGTTCGGGCAGCATAAAAGCGATGACAGGTTTCCTTTAATATGACGCTGACATCAGAAGGGATAAAGAGCTGCATTAATTCAAGCCTTCTTTCTTTGTCCCATACTGAAAATGAATGACGTGCGCAGCCTTCAAGTGAACAAAGCTAATAAACACTATATGTAAATCAGCGAATGTCCGGAGGCACGCTTTAAAAGGAGAAGTCCGTCCAAAATTATTTTTTTATATGTTATTATTTATGGAAAGTTATACAATTTTCTAATGTACATTAATTGTGGGAAATGCTCATATACTGCTATTTCCCTTAATTTAGTGTATCAGGAAGTGTTAGAATTCTCTCAGAAGCAGTGACGTCACGACGAATGGTGTAATTCTTATGGAGTGTCCAGCAGGGTACCATTGACTTCTATATATAGTGCGCCCCTGCTGGACACTCCATAGGAATTACAATGGATGTGTATGTGAATGTAATGTTATGTACTGTACTTTGTGATTGAATACATTTATGGAATACTTTGGGGAGCAAGTGTCCTTTCTCCCCAAAGTATCCCATAAATGTATACATTTGCAGGGCACCGAGCAGGGAGGGAGAGAAGTGCCATCTACCTCCCCCCTCCCTCCCTGTTCGGTGCTGGGCACATATACACAGTACTACTCCCGCATTATCTGCAGATAATAGGGGAGTAGTACCTGTGCTATCCCTATCACATCGCCGCCGCCGCTCACACAAAAGCCGCTCTTCTTGTAGCCGGGAGGAGGAGGGGGCGCGGAGGAGGAGGGGGCATGATGAGCGGCCCTTGTGTGAGCGGTGTCGGCGATGTGATAGGGATAGCACAGGTACAACTCCACCATTATCTGCAGATAATGGGGGAGTAGTACTGTGTATATGTGCCCAGCACCGAACAGGGAGGGAGGGAGGGAGGGAGATGGCACTTCTCTCCCTCCCTGCTCGGTGCCCTGCAAATGTATACATTTATGGGATACTTTGGGGAGAAAGGACACTTGCTCCCCAAAGTATTCCATAAATGTATTCAATCACAAAGTACAGTACATAACATTACATTCACATACACATCCATTGTAATTCCTATGGAGTGTCCAGCAGGGGCGCACTATATATAGAAGTCAATGGTACTCATTGACTTCTATATCTATCTCTCTATCTATATATAGAGCGCCCCCTGCTGGACACTCCATAGGAATTACACCATTCGTTGTGATGTCACTGCTTCTGAGAGAATTCTAACACTTCCTGATACACTAAATTAAAGGACAAGTGCCATGAAAAACTTTTTCCCAGTTATTGAAGCACATTACAAAGTTATATAACTCTGTAATATGCTTCAATCACCTATCTGCCTCCCTTCCCTGTCTTTTCCCCCCTCCACCCCCCACCAGGAAGTGTCCTGACTCACACAGACCTGATTACTGTCGTCACCGTCACCAGGCAGCTCCTTCTTGTGAGGATGAGTGATCAGCAGGAGGGCTGCTCTAGCTCCTGTTACACCAGCCTCCCCTCCACTCCTTGTCAGGTGACTCTGCTTGCTTAGCTTATCTTCTCTAGTGACATGACTCCTTCACGGAGTCCACGGCAGCAGGAGAGAGGGTATGAGGGGAGGGGGGAGCTGCCTATGTGCTGGAGTCAGTCGGAGGGAAGATAAGCAAGTGAGATGTGACAAGTGATGGCTTGCAGTTGTTCAGCCAATGGGAGCTGAGCAAGCCTGTCACCTGACAAGGCAGGGGAGGGGGGAGGCTAGTGTAACAGGATAAGGAGCTGAGAGAAGAGCTTGGTGACGGTGACGACAGTAATCAGGTCTGTGTGAGTCAGGACACTTCCTGGTGGGGGGTGGAGGGAGGAAAAGGCAGGGATGGGAGGCAGATAGGGGATTGAAGCATATTACAGAGTTATATAACTTTGTTATGTGCTTCAATTACTGGGAAAAAGTTTTTCATGGCACTTGTCCTTTAAGGGAAATAGCAGTATATGAGCATTTCCCATAATTAATGTACATTAGAAAATTGTATAACTTTCCATAAGTAATAACATATAAAAAAATAATTTTGGACGGACTTCTCCTTTAAAGCGAACCATGATGCATTTACTTTATGGATTCTTGTCTTTCTGGTTCGCTTATAAAAACAAAAGTTAGTTTTTTTTTCTCCGTTAAGTAACTTTGCATTTTACTCCATGCTGCGCTCCATCATGCGGCAAGACAGAAATGGAGCAACCGCAGCATTAACCGCTTAATGGGTTATGGCCGAAGATTTCAGACATGGGAGAATATATCATTAGCCATAAACATAAGATAAATGATCCGCAGTTATGGCCGGCGCGGGCTATTATGACAGTTTTATTGAAGTTCAAGCAATAAAAAAAATATGAACATAAAGTGTTGTGTGTCAGCAGATTGGCTGATCCCTGCGATTATAGGCGGCACATAAATATTATTGAGAGCTTATTATCCGTGCCTGGAAAACAGTCTCTTAATTATTCTGTAAGGAACGGAAAGAGCTTAGGAGGAGATCAGCGCCTAGAAGATGGCTTGTAAAGGGAATATACCTACCTAAAGAACTCAAAGTTCAGGCAGGCTTTGGGAAGAAAGAATTTGTCATCTTGCTTAAACCATAATTTGCTCATTGCCGTGTCCTATAAAAGCAAGAGAAAAAACAAACACTCACCATGCGAATAAGGCGCCAGCAATGCTACATTTATATGGCTTTTGTGGGCTCTGCCTCTCACCGGATTGTACATTACCACGTTATAAACCCATAATTCTTACCTTAACCAGGGCAGGGTAGGGTGTGGCTTCTTTTTCTAAAGGAACAATCTCAAAATTTGTAGGAATAAATTCATTCTTCATTGGTAGATGTAACTTCCCATTTAAATCAGCTTTTTGCCACTTCTAAGAAAAAGATATATAAAAGAATACAATGGGTAAAATGGTTCACAAAAAAGTCCACAATTTACTTAGTAGCTATCAACCACCAACCGATGAGGTCATTGGTGATAGGGGTCAAGAGTGATGTAACATCACAGCTTACCCCTCCCCTCCCCATAGACAACACAGGAGGGTGTGGGCAGGACGGGCGGGAGATTAAACAAATGGCCGAATCATTGTTTGGCCATCAGTTATTGATGGTGTATCGGGGCCTTAAAGTAGAAGTCCGACAAAATTTTTTATTTAAGTATTGTATTGCTCCCCAAAATTTATACAAATCACCAATATACACTTATTATGGTAACTGCTTATAAAGTGCTTTTTTTCCCTGCACTTACTACTGCATCAAGGCTTCACTTCCTGGATAACATGGTGATGTCACTTCCTGGATAACATGGTGATGTCACGACCCGACTCCCAGAGCTGTGCGGGCTGTGGCTGCTGGAGAGGATGATGGCAGAGGGATGCCCAGTGTCCCTCCAGTGCCCTGTGTCCCTCAGTGTCCCCCTGCCATCATCCTCTCCAGCAGCCACAGCCCGCACAGCTCTGGGAGTCGGGTCGTGAAGCCTTGATGCAGTAGTAAGTGCAAGAAAAAAGCACTTTATAAGCATTCCCCGTAATAAATGTATATTGGTAATTTGTATAACTTTTGGGGGGCAATACTTTAATAATAATTTTCGCCAGACTTCTCATTTAAGGGCTCATTCACACGTTAAGTAGTATTGCAGGACCCTACATTATGATCCCAATCTGCAAAAAGTTTGCCTGTAATGCATCCATAGTCTGTATTTTTGTATCTAAAAATACCTAAATTAAGGCAATTCATATTTTTTGCAGACATTAGGAGCGTTCCTACCATAAACATGATGGACTCTCCCATAAACTTCTATAGGTGAATCCATTCCTTAAGAAAACAGAACTATATGAAAATGGATCAGTGTTTAAACCCATTGGAGTAAAAACTGTACCAATAAGTAAAAAAAAAAAAAAAAAAAAAACTAAAAAATGCCTTCCACAAAAAAACAAAACACTATGGCCCAGATTTAGCAAACTGCTGTGGGTGTTGTAGATGAATCTCCATTTTACACAACCAATCACAGCTTTGCTTTAATTTTACACCAGAGCTGAAATCTGAGCTGTGATTGGTTGCTGTGGGCAGTTTAAATCAGTTTTTATTTTACATCCGATGATAAAGGTCTCCATACACCTATTACCTTTTGTTGGCTGAACCATGTAATCAGCTATCGGAATGAAGTGTATGGGGCTCTCCTGAATGACCACCAACAGATTAGGCTGGTGAAAATGGGAAGGGGGGGGGGGGCTATGTCAGGCTTGATGGAAATTTACTGCCCACCCCTTTATTCCAGAAGAGCGGTCTAGCTGCAGTTTACCCCTCCCCACAGAGAAGACAACAACACTCGGCTGTACCAAACGTTCCAGTGCGTGGGGAGGACGGGATTATTGAAGATATATCCATGTTTTCCCGGACTCCCTAGGGCTGCATCTAACTTCTTTAGCCACGGGTAAACACATGCTGCACGCACAGGTTTGGACTAACCCAAGTGTGCTCGAGGTTCGCTCATCTCTAACACCTTAAAGTGTCACTGTCGTTTGTCGTTTTTTTGTGGCAGAAGTCAATTTTACAGGCGATTTTAAGAAACGTAATTAGGTTTATTAGCTGAAAAATGCATTTTTATCATGAAAAAGCATTTTGAAGCTCCCCCCATTTTCATGGTTTTCTATGGAGAGGGGAAGGGTGGAGGGAGATGAGGTACCAAAACAGGACAACAAAGCTAATTTACAGCTACATCACAGGGCTACCTCCTCTGACAGTCAGCACTGACCTCTCAATACCGGCATTCACACAGCTTCCACTGTGTAATCATTTGTTCTCTGCTGGTGACTTATCTCCCTCCTCCTTTTATAAGTTACACAGGGCTTGACTGATGTAAAAGAGTCAGGATTTCCTGGGTTTTGTAAGGCTCACAATAGTTCAAAAGACAACTGATATTTTGCAAAAAAAAAGCAGCAGATAATCTACAAACCTCAATAGCATCTGCTGGGATGTCTTCTTGCTTGTAATGTGTTCCGTACCACTCTTCTGTCCGGTCAGTTTTGCCCTCAAAAGACTTGGAAACAATGGCCACTCTGTAGGACGCAACAGATATAAAATTATAATGGGTATACCGTCTTCTAGCTCGGTAGAGGTAGACTGAGATCAAAGGGGCATTGGCAGATAAGATACTTAAAAGGCACACTCCAAAAATGGTCTATTTATGAGTATTAAAGTAATGAATAACTCCTCTGTATCCCTAATGGTACAGGTGTCAAACTCGCGGCCCTCCAGAATGGCCAAACTACAATTCCCATCATGCCTAACAGACAAAGCTAATGTTTTGGTTGTCCAGGCATGATGGAAATTGTAGTTTTGGAACAGTTGTGGGCAGCAGGTTTGACACCCCTGCCCTATGGTCTTAGCACATGCACTAGGCATATGACAATGTATCGCTTTTACATGGATTGTTGCTTTAGGCTCCGTGTACACGGAGCAAAAGTGGCGCAATTGCCGCGGAATCCCTCCGACCTCCCTGTCCTAAAGACGGTCTATGGGAGGCTCGCGTATCTCCTCTCTCTGCGCTGAAGAATGACCACTCTGGTCTATAGAGGACTCCAGAAACGAATCTACTTGCAATGTTTTTTATTTAATGCTTTTTTTTTTTTAATGAACAGCTAAAGTTTTCATAGTAAAATTTAAAACTTTCTGAAAAGAAAACCAGAACAGGAAGGGGGGGGGGATGTATTGCAGACAATTTAATTTCTTATTAAGGTTCTTTTCCCACAACCAATGTCTTCCCGCTACACAGGGAAAGCAGATCATAAGCCACAGAAGTGGCCGATGCTAATGAGACGCAGGGCTTTTTTTTTTTTTTATTGAGAAAAGGTCACATCATTCATTTTAATAAACTCCACATTTCACACAGGCACTTTTATTGCCAAGACGCCACTAACAAAATGTCACAACAACCTAAACACAAAAAAAAAAAACTACACTAGATAAAAAGAAAAGAAATCTGAAATGTTTGACACGTTTTAATTTATTGTTCTCTAATTTTTCTACATACCATGTTGAAGTCTGTCATCTCATCAGAGGTACTACATTTTAGAGATTTGCTTTACAGTTACAATTGGATGCTAAGCACTCCGGAAAAACTTTGTCGCCCTGCTGTACTCATATCCTGCGCGCATTCATGTCACCGCTCTTCAGACCCCATGTCAATTGAAAGCTGGAAGTCGCACTCTCCCATAGCAGCTCCAGGAAGCGACCAGAGGGCAGGAGAAGACCAGGAGTGTGGAGGTGTAACGTATGCAGTTTATTATTCATTTTTTTTACTAATCACTATTACACGTAGCGATGCACAGTTGGTGGCTGATGATTTTAGGTCAGGACCAAAAGATACAATCAACCGATGATTGTTGTCGGCCGATTATCACTCCATGTAAAAGGGGCCCCAAGTCACTATGTAGGGTGTGCACGTTGAGGAGTTGTGCACACCACCTACTGTCCATAGTGCAACCCGCAAAAAGGACAGAAAGTGAATCTGAAACCTATGCAGTGGAAAAAAAAAAAAAAATCCACAGTGGATATTGACTTAAGAAAAGTGGTGTCCCTTCAAGTCAGTGTTTCACTCCTTCTAGGAGTCTTAGAACATTGAGTGGGGATCTATGCCAAGCCCAAAAAATAGAAGTGACTGATTGTTCCGGGTCTGCAACCGCAGCAATCCAGCTGGGGGCGGCGTGCTCTGCAGTGTGCTCCACTTCCTGACTATTTCTTCATAGATTGTAATGAAGCAAGAATCAGATCTGACTGAGCCATAGGGAGATGCACTCCCCTCAGCTGTATCTCAGGATTGCAATAGGTCCCAGGAGTGAGACCGGGGGCAATCAGTAACTTTTAACATGTCTGGTGGTAGACCCATGGTTTATCCCGCACTTTCCAGCATGAGATGCAGATCATATATAATGTAGGTGAACATACTCTAGAAAGTACTATATGTATAGGAGCAGGGGTTCCAATTTACCCCCGGACCCCCTGCTGAGCAGCATTGCACAGTGTTATAAGCATCTCAGATCACTTTTCATTTGCTGAATGTATTGAGTATGCATTCAGATCTGTATGATCTGCCACTCACTACTGAGCAGGGAGTCCTGGAATAAAAAGGAGTCCCTGCTCCTGTACACAGCACCAAATCCACACAATCTGGGGCAAATTAGCCGCTGCTGAAAATCTGCACCATTTCCGCCACATGTGGCCATAGCCTATGGATGTAGTAAATTTATAAAAGCGTCTCCTGAGGTTTGAGAAATTTGGCATGGCATTTGACAAGCAAGTTTGAAACGTGACAACTTGCAGTTGGCTTGAATGTCTATGACTCCATTTTGGGGCTGTGTATATGTTGTATATCTGATACCATGTTACACCATACACTCTTGCAGTGTGTCATTTGCAGCCTAGATTTTGTTCTAGTTAAATGCGGGAATATTTCCATTAAAGTTCAGAACAGGTAGATAAGGATGCACTGTACCAGAAAACCTGGCACAACCCCTACAGCCATTCGGCAAGCTATTCTATTCATTTTTTGTCAAAAAGTCAATTTACGCCAAGCTTAATTCAATGCCAAAAGTGCTACAGGAATATGCAATGGAAGTGATATTCTGCCTCCAGGAAAGATGTGGCTTCCAGGATTTTTGCTGACTCTGCATAACTCCTTTCTTCATCGAGCTGCAAAAGGCAACAAGGTAATAGACAAGGAGAGGATGGGAGAGTATGTCAGAGCCATCTCCGAGCAGACTGCGGTGTCTCATCAGCATGCAGGCTGTGCTTCTACAGATGGCAGCCAGGATCCAATCCAAAATGACTTTTCACGTAATAGTGTTCCTTCTGTCTCTAGGGCTGCTTTTCTGCAATAGTAAACAAGCCTGCGCCTGCTTGTAGCGGAGGGGAGCGTGGAAAACCCTATTTTATGGAACAGGATGGAAATAACGCAACATATGGGCACTTACTGCTGCCTTTTCAGCTCATGTCCTCTGCTTACTAAACCTAAATCTGCAGACAGCAGAAAAGGATGGGAGAGGAGAACATCCCTGTTTAATCTTGGCACGGACCTTTGGTTAAATGACAGCGACAAAAAAACAAAACACAAAAGAAACAAAAAGCAAACAATACAAATTTCAAATGTCCTTATTTAGTGTATGCACAATACATTAACAAGAAGAGACATGTACAACAAGCTATCCCAAGGGAATATATAATAGAGTGTGACGCCATTCTGCATTGTTAAGTAGTGTAAGCTGGGAAAAGCCTGCAAGATATATAAAGACGCCATAAGACATATGTAAATTATCTACACTGGGATATACGCTGAATGCTCCGAGACAGGCAAATCATTAAAGACCCGCTGAAGGCATGTGCCGACCAATGACGTCCTAGATGCACTTGATGGGAGACAAGTCCAGAGATCCTGGGGGCC
This sequence comes from Dendropsophus ebraccatus, assembly GCF_027789765.1. Lineage (NCBI taxonomy): Eukaryota > Metazoa > Chordata > Amphibia > Anura > Hylidae > Dendropsophus > Dendropsophus ebraccatus. Next base: position 54,317 of record NW_027210282.1, on the reverse strand, counting down.
ATGGCCACACATTTAGGCCGCACAGTAGCATCTGGCTTAGTAGTGGTGAAAACGGCTCCTGGGACACTTGGAGAAACAGCATTTTCCATGTGGTCTCCAAACCAATCTCTGGCTATCACTGTGTCTAAGAAAAAAGCTCAACTCTTCCCTGAAGATAGACCGCAGTCATCTTGCTCTCCACGATAACCTTTAAAGGAGAATTCCGGCGAAAAAAGTTTTGTTTCCTTATTCTGTCGCTATCTCCTTGGAATCCTCATTCCCTTTCTGCCGGTCGCGTTCCTCATTAACGTACTTAACACCTACAGTTACAGTTAACACCTGTGGTATCTGACCTTTTTAAGGCAAACTTTCTACCGTTGCTTAAAACATATCGAAGCAGACTTGCTCAGGTGGCACAGGGGCGCCTTCACCTGGTTTGGGCGCTGTTCGATTTTTAAAATGAATATCCTGCAGCGTCTGCTCTCTCTCTTCCAAGCCCTCCCCGAGACGGTGCCCTTGTCTTACTTTCGGCAACTCTTTACACTCCTCACGAAATTCATCTGGGCACATAAACAACCCCTTTTTTATTTAATTTTTTTTTTGTATTTTTAATATGATCTAAATAAAATTATTGCTACACTACTCAATTTTGTTTCTCTTTGGTTATACATAAACAACCCCGCCTAGCTAAATTGATTCTGTACCGCCCTAAGGCGAGAGGTGGTCTTTGTCTTCCCAACCTTTATCCTTATTATGTTGCTGCCCATCTCTCTCGGGTACTAGATTGACATTTCCAGGCCTACCCATAATTTAGTGGGGGCATGGCGATGCCAATCTCCCCAGTCTCCCTACTGGCAGCTCCATGGATACCAGCTGCCTCTCACTTTGCTGGTCCCCATCCCACCATCGCCCCCACATTGAAGTTGTGTCATCAACACCTCTCCACTGGCTTCCTGGCTCCTCACCCCTCCCCTCTGTTCCCTGTCCTGGGCAACCCCTCTTTCTCGGTCGGCAAGGAGGACCTGGTCTTCCGAGCGGTCTCCTTCAGAGCTACCGTTTTTCTACAGGGCCCGACATGGCTGCCGCTCACTGACCTTAAGGACCTCTCGGACCCGGCCCCCTTGGTGTTCTGGAGGGCGTTACAAATCCATCACTTCCTTCACTCTCTCCCGAACCCCTCTGACTTTGCCTGCCCCCTCACGTCATTTGAAACCCTCTGTCTGGGCTCCGGCCCCCTTCGCCATTCTCTTTCCCTTCTATACACTATGCTGGGCTCCCCGCCAGAAGAACCACCTCCTCCATTTCTTTCCGCTTGGGAGGGGGATTTAGATATTTCCCTCTTTGCAGCTTTAACCCCTCGCTGTCTGCAGCCCCACCGCCGCATTAGCCCATCCTCGGCTGCATCCCCCTGCCGCATCCAGCAGCCCGCATCCCCTATCCCCGGCCGCATCCTGCAGCCCGCCGCTGAGAGCATAAAGTACCTGCTCGGCGGCGTGGCTGCAGTGAGGCTCCCGGCTCCGGTCCTGCCGGGGATGGGGTGGGATGTGGCCGGAGATGGGGGATGCGGCCGAGGAAGGGCTAATGCGGCGGCGGGGCTGTGGACAGCGAGGGGTTAAAGCACATATTCACAGCGGGATGTTAATCCCGCTGCGAATATGTGCTATCATAGGGGTGAATGGTACCGGATCCGCAGCGGTTCTCGCTTCGAATCCGCATAAGTGAGATGCGCTGTGGATCAGGTAGGTGTGAAGGCACCCTTATACACACTTTCTGGAGCTGTCCCACATTGGTACCCTTCTGGAAAGAAGTGTGTCGTATCTCCTCCACCTTCATTGATCTTCAGCTTCCCTTTTCTCAATCGCTCTAGATTCTCTTGCATATTTCGGACATCTTAAGTCTTACCTGCACTCTGTCCTCCGACATCCAATTAACGCTGCGTGAGCGTGCCTGCCGGGTCTTTGCCGCCGCCCTGACCCCCCCTAGCATTGCCATGTGGATCCACAAAATCGAAGACATTAAACACATTACTGCACAGTTACATGGACGTGATTCCAAGTTTTTCCGGACATAGTTTTACTGGGACCAATTTACAGAGAAGGCTGAATACAGGACTCTTCTGGCCCAGTGAGGCGCGGACATCCTGGCCTCCTCCCCCCCACTCCTTTTCCCTCTTTTCCTTCGTTTTTTGTTTTTCTCATCTTCTCTCCCCTCTCTTCTTATTTTTTAGAGGTTCCTTGTTGGTCACTGACAGAGTGGTAGCCCATTCCCCACTTTTCTATACCCTCACAATGTTATGCTACTCGTTTCTCAAGACAACCCACACAACATGTTTTATCAGTGATCGACTTATTACACAAACAGATATGCGAATGATTGGCGAACTACCAACAGTTATTTTCAACATGTGAAAGACAAAAGTGGACTATATTTCATTTGTCTTTTGATCGTTGGGTGCTATTACACAGAACAGATAACCGCTCATTTTGATTGTTATGACAAAATTTTAAACTTTAATTGCTGTGTGTAATAGGGCCTTAAGTGGCCTTTAGGCCCCCCCTTACACTTTAAAGAACTTAAAGACAAATTTCTAGTGGTTGGTTATGTTTCCCGTCCGGCCCCTCTGTCCTCCCCACACACAGGAACGTTTGGTACGGCTGAGCGTTCCTGTGTTCTCTATGTGGAGGGTTAAGCTGCACCCAGATACTACAGCTTCTCTCTCCCAAAACAAAGGGGTTGGGCAGGTTGGACATCCGTTGGGACGCTCCAGAGAGACCCATGTACTATATACCAACAGCCAAACCCACTATGAGTGCCGGGTACAGCAAACTAAAGCATAAGGTTTAAGAGTCTGTAAAGTGGAAGTATAGGTTTAGTACCACAAGCTGCTCGAGAGGTAAAAAGTTTTGCTACTGAACCCATGTGGTCAATTCACAGCACAGTGAGAGAACTACATTCTTCCAACACCATAAAAGAGTAGTGTGGGAAAGAGTTAAAGAAAATGCAAGGTGAAGTCACATCCCAGTCTGAATCTACCAGGTCATTTTTTATTTATAGGGTATAAGTGGAAGTTTCTATTTAATGCCGGGCATTTATGGACACTTATGAACGATAGATTAAAAGCAATTTTGGATTCATTCCCCCTAATCGTACTAGGTACATCATAAGCGAACTGTTGTGGCAGAGCCAAGGCCTAAAGTAGATCTGACAGGCCACATAGTGACTGACAACTCTATTGTAACAAACTCCTATAAGGAGAGAGGTCAGTCCATCACATGCAGAGAAGCACGACCCCAATCCTCTCGTGGCAACATTTAAAATGTACATGTCACTTTAAAAGAACTTGAGATGTCAAATAAGTTTTTATAGTTATGGGTGTTCTAGCGACTGCTACAAAGAGTGGGGAGAAAAAGCACTTCCCTCCCTGCTTTCTGTGCATGTTAGCGAGACATGCTCAACACGTAGATGCAATGAACACTGTAGCACTCACCATCCAATGATAACTGTAGCTTTATTCCATCACAAAAAGAAAGACAGAGCGGACATCATACCGGCAGACGCCAAACAAGTACAAGGTAACAGTCTGTTTCGCGGTCTAACGCTTCTATGGACCTCCGTAGAGGTCTGTAGAAGAGTTAGACCACGAAACAGACTGTTACCTTGTACTTGCTTGGTGTCTGCCGGTATGATGTCTGCACTATGTTTGTCTTGCTTTTTGTGATGGAATAAAGCTACAGTTATCATTGGATGGTGAGTGCTACAGTGTTCATTGCATCTACGTGTTGAGCACATTATCAAGAGACTGTATTATATGGCAAGCACCCCATCCTACTTTCCTGCACGGAACCTCGTAATACACTAGGGGTGGTGCCGACCCTCTCTCTGTGTATTTTGATAGCGCCTGTTAAAAGGCCCATGATCAGCCGACATGCACAGTGTCTTTCATGGTCTTTCAACAGGTTGAAAAATCCCAAACACGATAGTCTGCACATCGCTCAGTGTAACAGGGGTGGTGGCCCCTCACTGCCCACCCCCCCAGCACCAAGCACGGAATGGGGAGGAAGAGAGTGCTGAGCTGACAGGCGGTTGCCCGCTTTCTTCTCCTAATCGAGCCGTGTAATGTGGCCCTTACGCTGAGAACCCATCTTAGTCACACAGCACAGAGCAGGATGAGATCTTTTGCAGGTCTGAACAGCCAGAATCTGACCTGATCAAAACAGTGACCAGTTAAAGGGATTGGTCTGGTCATTTACATGAGCAGCTCCTCCTCTTCATTCTCGGACATAGTACAGGGCAAGCAAAACTATGCACGTTTTTTTTTTTTTTTGTAACTAACTAGTTAGAAACTCACCTGACATTCTCTGGTTGGAGTTTATCGAGCACCATTTCTATTAAATCAGGCCTGAATTCTTCAAGTAAATATTCAGCAGCCAAGATTTCTTCTAAGGGGTAGTACTAATTATAAAAAAAAAAAAAAAGTTATTGCATTCCAAGTGATATTCATCATGTATGAGTGAATGGTAAGGGCTCCATCGCGAGGTTATGTTCTATCAGACAGTTCTATTGTGGCTGCATGTACCCCAGGAGCAAAACTAGGAAAAACTACCAATTATTAACCCCCTCTCTCCTAAGGCCACATTCACACACTGTATTTTTGCAATAAACAATGGCCATTATTTATTGACAGTGTGCAATTACATTAAAGTGTATAGAACAATGGCTGCAGTGTATATACACTGTATACACTAAGGCCATTGTTCTTTGCGGCCTTAGAAAATAACTGACAGGTCTGTCAACTGTAATTCACGGCCCAAACTGTTGACACTTGGGAAAAAGGCCTCTCTTGCTATAGAATAAAAGTTTTCTACATTCTGGAAGCACAGACCGATATATGATAGGTACCATGTGTCTCACTGACCTAACAGTGTCAGTAGTTTGAAAAATAAATTTAAGCTGCCAAATTTCCTTTAATTTTCTTGTTTTTATAATGGAAAGTTAGTTTAATGCAAGGCTGATGGGATAATTTGTGTATACAATCTGTGTATACTTATACTGCATACTCCTTTATGCAAATCTATAAACACAATGACTTTAGCTCTAGATTATTTCACCATCTGTTTGTCCCCAAAATTATACGTATATTGTGCAAAATCTTTAATAAGAACCCGTGAAAAGTAACAATCCATGCAGAGGTAATGGTTTAGCTCAGCACAGCAGTCTAAACGGTACACGGCCATAGTGCGCTATAGAAATGCCTTTCAGCAACTTACATGTAGAAGTCCAGAAACTTTTGATGTGTAGCCACGTGGGCGCTCTTTGTCTTTAAATCGAAAGGCAACCGCGTTCAGGTCCTGAAATGAAGACAGAGGCATGTTATTAGGTTTCATATATCTTACATCATTAGAGCACGTTTTCCAGGACTCCCCGGGGTTGCTTTCAACATCTACAGGCGATGGGAGTGGTTGAGAAGTTGCTGAACTTTCCGCTCAATATTACTCAACCCAAGTGACAGATGACAGTACAGGTTGTTGTACCTACTTTTACGTTCAGCTTATTGCCCTACAGAAGTCTGTCTGAGCCCTTAGGGTGTGTTCGCATGCACAGATTTTTGGTTGCAACTGGTGAAAACAAAGCCAGGAATGGATATGAAAAGCAGAAATCCCAGTCTTTCCTTTATGACCTGTTCTCTATTTATAGTCTGTTCCTGGCTTTGGCTTCAATAACTGTCTGTGTAAACATACCCGTACGATATTATTACCACCAAGATGTTGTGCTGCCATCTATTCTCCTATTGGTCTGCAATTAGGATCCTATGCAGAGACACATCTTCCGTACACAGGCTGGACTGGACTGATGCAGGTCTTCTTCCAGTCTAGATACTATTAGCTAGCAGTGTCAATAGGGGGCAGCAAAAAAAGGAGCTGGGTGATCCTGATAGCTGATAACTGATAAGGGGAACACATCTCTGTACTGACCTTTGATCCATCTATACATAGCCATTAAAGGATACCTGTCACCCCCCGGGCCAGGGTGAAAGGCTCCCGACCCCCCGTTAGAGCGCCCTATACTTACCTAATCGAGTCGGGTCCCGCTTCCTGATGTGGTCGGGTCACGGTGATTTCAGCTCCTGAAGCCCGGCGCCCACGGTCACAGGAGAGTCCGATGCCCATAGAGAATGACGGAGCATCGGACTCCCCATTCATTCTCTATGAGCGTCGGACTCTGCTGTGTGCGCGCGCCGGGCTTCGGGAGCTGAAATCTCCGTGACCCGACCGCATCAGGAAGCGGTACCCGGCGCGATTAGGTGAGTATAGGGGGATCTAGCAGGGGGTCAGGAGCCTGTCACCCCGACACGGGGGGGTGACAGGTCCTCTTTAAGTCACCAGTCAAGCCTTCTTTCCTTCTAAACTGGGTATTGTAGTGCATCTATTACTCCAGAAGCCTATCTTTGAACCTGTAGTGCATCTATTACTCCAGAAGCCCATCTTTGAACCTGCTGCCTTTTTGTGGTCTCAACACTGTACAAAATATTCCACATGTGGTCTGACTAGTGATTTGTACAGTGGCAGAACAAGGTTTGTGGTGCTGTCACATTATAAGACATACAAGGCTCTTTGCACACACACCGATTGCAGTACAGTATGTGTCAGTAATGCAGTGATAAATAGCTACTATATCACGGCTTACAGGGTGTTCCTGTGTACTTTCATTTGGCTTGTGCTTGCAGATTAGCATCTGCACATACATTTCAGGTTATTAGTCAGCGACTTATCTAGCTATGACTTGAGTTTTCTTATGCTTATTGAAGCCAAGTCAGAGCAGGAGGTAGTGCAGACTTATAGAAGAAAAGGTCACCGAGGACAGACTGGGTACAATGATCTGAACCTAAGGGACACAGAAACATAGCATTCTGGGATGGACACACTTTTCTGTGTGCATGTTTTATATAATAGTCACTACAGTAGCACAATGCAGGCAGACGTCCCCCGAGGACATGCACCATACTATCATAGCACTCTGATCACACAAGCACTATCATTGTGCCAAGGCAATCAGCAGCAGGAGCCTGGCATCTAAGCAATAACAGAAGGAGTGACTATGTGAATGCAGACGGCAATGGTTGCCAGAAATGGCTGCTAGGTGTCTCCCTTTCTTGCTTTGCAGTTACTGCTTATTTGCTTTCTGTTCCTATGCAAACCTAGTCCCATCAATAGTCCCTTCTCCTCCACATGCCACTTATAGTTGTATACAGCATATATCCCTCAGCACAGACTTTTATTAGAGATGCTGTGATGCTGCCTGTTTCTTGCATTTCTGCTCACATAGCACCAGTAACCCCTTCTATATCCATACCATCTATAGTAGGGTATTTAGCAAATCCGCCCTGCACAGTGCAAGCCTGTTCAGTTCAGGAGAAGAAATAAAGCAGATCTTCAAGGGGGTTAAACACACACAATATACAGGAAAATGTCATTAGGACACTAGATGGCGATCACCTTGCATTCCTGGAACACCCATTCTTGAGGTCCTTCTGTGCGAAGTTTCTGGATGTACTGAAACATGTGGAAAATGATATCATCCACATGTACTATATAAAAAGAGAAAAGCCCAAACATTACAATGGCAAATAAAGTTACATGGTAATCTTAAGGGGTTCCATCAGATATACCAGCTTTTTTACAGATTCAGTGTACATAAGCATGAGGCTGATTAAGGGAACCCACCACCATGACAATGCTACCTAGCTATTGGCATCATGTTATAGAGCAGAAAAAGATGAGCGGATTGATATATCTGGGAAAAGATTCTGTATAACTTGTCATTTATTGATTGAAATTCTCCGTATAAAGGAGCCCTATGGTCAGAGCACCCTAATACCCCCTACATAGTATACAAAGGGATTACGGCACACTATGCCCAAAGTATTGACACTTGAAATTCCATAGTGTGAAGGAGCCCTATATAAGAAAATCCCAAACCAACATGAAGATCTTTCCATTACTTACACAGGCCTTCCTCCGTCAGATCTACATTAATGATGAAAAACATGAATCCTTTCGCTCCTTCTTTCTGGCCTCCAACCAGAGTATTCACCCAGCCTGCAGAAGACCGAAGAAGTTTTTATTATTTTTTTTCCTTCAATTTGTGAATCAGCAGACCTGATTTATAACTACAATGGTTTAGATTTGTAGATTGAGCAGATTTACACAGAAATATGGCCCAACCTATGGCTATACTATGTACAACAATTAAAGGTGTTCAACTACTAAGCTTGAAACGGAGCTTGAAAAAAAAAATACACAACAAGAACACAATACACCCCAAACCTGTAGAAGTCCCATCTAGTAAGGAAAGCCATATCCTACAAACCTATGGCATGTGTCCTCATGGGAATTCTTGTCATTTACCTTTAGACTTGAGTTCAGACAGAAGACTTCCAGGACCTTCATGTCCTATCAAATGTCCTAGGTAATGGCCCGGGTTAGACTTGTAATACTTCTGGAGGTCGGGGATCGGGAAGGTCACATACAGATTTCTAATGTCCTTTATAGGCACTATTTTGTATATTTTCTAAAAGGAAAACAAAGACAGGAAAACTATTACATTACTACACTTCCCTCACCGGTGAGCTATGGATATTGATTCCAACAAAAGTGAATGTCCATCCTTTCACAGATCAAAAATTAAATGGGCACCATCAATAATCAGTGGAGGTCTGGATGTTAGGAGTCTTGCCGATTGTTAGAGCCGGGAGAAGCACTGCGTAAAGGGGAACTCCAGATAAGAAAATTAAAAGTCATATAGATGTGTCTATACAATGTATTACTGTATCTGTACGCTTCTTCCCCCCCCCCCCAAAATCAAATGGATTTTTGGTAGTTTCAAAACTGGGATAGACTGGTAAGTAATGCTACATGCTTCTGCAGAAGTTTCATTTTTTTTTTAACCTCTACTTGGAGTTCCCCTTTAAGCCCATTCTCTCCCTACTCTACCCTTGTGACAGGAGGTGGACTTCTATAGAAGTCTATGGGACCCTTTCTTTCATGCAGCGAGAGAGTACGTACTTTGTTGCACAATAAACTGTTTTGGGCTGGGTTCATACTACCTTTTTGAAAACAGTTTGTGTGCATCAGTTTTTCCATTGTCTGCCATTAGAAAAAAATGGATCAAGACAGTTTTTTTTTTTTTTTTTAAACAAACACAAAAATGAAGTCGACTATGTTTTTGTGTCCGTTAAAACAAGGATCCTTTTCTTTTATAATAGAAGTCAATGGAAAAACAGATCAAAACGGATGCACACAAATGCATCCATTTTTTTCATCTTTTTTAGCAAAAAAACTACCACCATTCAACTACCTGCCATTTGGATATACCTACTTGTGCTGCTGGATCCTTTTTTGTCTCTTGAACGCGTCAATTATTTTTTATTTTTATTTTTTTAAGTAACAGGTACACAAATTTCTAGCAATTTTTTTCTGCGCCTGTACATAGAGTATAAACTGCTCTTCTAGAATAACTGACACTTCTAAACACGCCTGGTGCACATCCATTTTAGCTGACTGTCTTTGCTTCTCCATTCTATTTTTGTTTCCCTATTGCAGAGTTAAAGGGGCATGTCAGAAAAAAAAAAAAAAAAAAGTTTAAATCAGCTGGTGTCAGAAGTAATTTACAAACCTGTAAGACTTTCTAAAAAAAAAAAAAAAAAATCAGCTGCTGTATGTCCTGCAGGAAGTGATGTACGCTTTCAAGTCTGACACAGTGCTCTCTGCTGCCACCTCTGTCCAAATTAGGAGAGGTTTTCTACAGGGATTTGCTAATGCTCTGCTACTTCTACTTAAAAAATGGTGTATTCTATCTAGTCTGTCACAGTGTTCTCTGCTGCCACCTCTGTCTGTGACAGGAACTTTCCAGAGCAGGAGATGTTTTCTATGGGGATTTGCTGCTGCTCTGGACAGTTCCTGACAAAGACAGAGGTGGCAGCAGAGAGCACTGTGACAGACTAGAAAGAATACACCATTTCCTGCAGGACACACAGCAGCTGATAAGTACTGGAAGACTGGAGATCTTTTTTTAAATAGAAGTAAATTACAAACCTGTAAAACTTTCTGACACCAGGTGATTTAAAAAAAAAAAATTCCTCCAAAGTACCCCTTTAAGTGAGGCTTTGCAGCTTAAAATCTTCAATATGCCTATGGCTTTTTAAATTAATAGAAAAGTATTAATACAGTGTAATACTCTGCACCATCTGAATGCTACGTCACTGATCACATAAAACTGATATACTTTATTTGTAAATCTTCCCTTTGTTCAGACTGTTGTATTTTACAACAACATTTGCAAGCCAAAACGAGAAGTGGATACAAAAAGAAGAAGGAGGTAAAAGTTTTTTTCATAATCGGTTCTCTCTGTTCTAATTCTGGCTTAGAAATCCTGATGCAAAATCCCCCCCCATGTGCATGAGGCCTAACAGTAAGACCAGCGCTCACCTGCAGATATTGCTTCTGGAAGGGATTGTCAGGGAATTCTGGAACCGGGACATTCTTGTTCTCTACTTCCGCAAACAGCTTCACCAGCAACTCTGTCAGCTCATCCAGAGTTTCTGGGGACAGAAGGTTAGGAAAATTTTATGTGAAACAATTGTCAACATAATATTTCAATGTACATACATCTCATTTGGAAAGCACACACACACACGGTATTCCCATGTGGGCCAGGAGAGGTGTCACTGCAGGCGATGGTCTCCATAGACTTAGGGCCCTATTCCATGGGACAATTATCGTTCGGATAATCGTTAGGAACGAAGCGATAATCAGTCGGTTGAAAAGCAGTTAACAATTAAACGGCGAACGAGAAATCGTTGATCGCTTAATGAGACCTGGACCTATTTTGATCGTTGCCCATTTGCACGGAATAAGACGTTGTTCACAGTAGCGACGAATGCAACAGCTACAAGACGACTGCAAGAACGATCATAAGTAACGATCGTCGTTCCATGTAATTGGGGGAGCGATTTCAGGTTGTTCGCAATAGCGGTCGTTTGAGATCGTTTATGGTTAACGATTATCCGAACGATAATCGTCCCGTGGAATAGGGCCCTTTCAACCACAAATCACCACACCTGCCCTTTATGTTACCTACAATACTGAAGGAATCCAAGCAACAAATACAAGGGTACGCTCTATAAAACGTATCACTAGATCCCATTTCTGTTGGCATGGCACAGCCATCAGAGGGGACTGGGGTTCAGCCTCACTAACAACGCTCCCGTATATATATATGCTCACATGGTGGTCGCATTACCTTCATCCTATCAAATTATGTATTTGAGCATACAAGTAATAAAATACACACCATGGTACAGCGATAACAAACAACCATCATAAGCAGCTCTAATAATTCATAAGCTAAACCGACAACTTTGGCTATAACTTTTGCTGGTGAAACACACAGGAGACAGTCCCATAGACTTCTATATCCCTCTATATACTATGGTAGGGACGAGAAACCTAGAATATGTTGATCCCCACTAGTATAGAAAACTTTTCACATATCAAAAGTATTATAACTATGCCTACTTAACAGAAATGGGGTACAGCTCTGAAACCTTGTGTCACAAAGTAAGCTTCAATTACTGAAGGACGATCGACTGGTCATCAGTTACATCTCCTGTCCTGTCCCTATCCTCACCATACACAGGAACATTTAACACGGCCGAGTGATCCTGTGTTCTCCATGGGAAGTATTAAGCAGCAGCCAGGGAGCTCTGGCTGCACCTTATCTTTGCGAGAACCAAGGGGTCGGGAAATGATTTTGCATCACACCTGACCCCTATCTCTACCTATATCATGTGTCGTGGACAGTCTGGAAAAACCCCAATACACCTAAGGAGGCATGTCCGTGCACGAACGATCGGATTGACAAGCTTCCCAGCATCATGTATCACTATGATGCTGGGAGCAACGCTTTGGTTTATATGTTTGCAGTACTGTACTGACACAGCTGCCAAGGTTTGAAGATTTGAACTGTTTCGGGGGTATATGCCTGGCTGTGCATTCAGGTAAATAAGACATCAAATACATTACCCTGTAGTAGTATATGAATGTGCACATCAATATGATCTCACCAGCGTGGTGCAGCCGCAAACTAATACATAATCTAATGCAATTGTTATTACCTCTACCAAGCACACAGATGGACATGAGGTTAGAAGAATAATAGGTGGAGTGGAACTTCAGTAACTCCTGTCGCACGTCGAGCCCTTCTTGTGTTGGTCTTGTTTCAAGAGTCAGCTTATTGCCTGAAAAAGAACAGAAATACTGACTTCTAACAATTGGTTTATACACGAGGATTACATCCACCTCCACTACCAATGTCTACCGTTCCAATGCTTAAAAAAAGGCAGGAATGCATTTGAAAAATTGGAGAAATTTTAGTCTTTCCTTTATGAGTTGTACCCCATTTATAATGTGTTCCTGGCTTTGGCTTCAAAAATTGCATTGGAAAAATCTGTCTGTGTAAACTCAGGACTGAGGCGGCCAGTGACTGGCTGAGTGGCCTGTCAGCTCTAAAGCTGCAGCATGTGGGACTGGGGAGGAAGCATGCAGAGCACAGGAGGAGACCGGGAACATGGATAGGTAATGTAAGAACTGTTTGTTGAGTCGTCAGCCGTGCATCGCTATTACATATAGCTATTACACATAGTGATGTTACACCCAATGATTTTAAATCAGGGCCTAAAGAAACAATGAGCCGATCAATCATTTTATCGGCTGATCATTGTATTTATTACACGGAGCGAGAATCAGCCGAATCGGCCTATTATCTCTCCGTGTAATAGGGCTCTAAGTGATAAAGGAGTAATGGCAGAAAAAAAGTGGTCTTGTCTCAACCCACATAACAATACTTGACTAACAACCATTACTGAGCTCAGGAAAGGACAACCATGAACAAAAGGCCAAGGGAATAAAAAAACACTAATGCAGCCAGGTCATGGTGAGTAATAGATGGAAATAGTAATAGCTACATAGGACCTGTAAATAAATAATGTACATGATGGGGCTGAACCATTGGGAAACACCTGATGAGTAACACGCGGTGACTCCCCACCCTACACAATAATAACATCTTCAAGGCTTGATCTGGCAGAGAGTACAAAGGGCAGACTACCAGAAAGAAGTCACTGACAAACACTTCACTGTCATCCAAAAAGAAACCAGAACACCGGCCTGGCCTGTGCAACAAGCTGGTCAGAGCTCTGGCAAACATAGGAAGCAAGACAGCACGTGTACAAGGGTTTCTATTGTTAGGGTTTATGCCGGAGCATCCTACGAAGGTAATGCCAAGAACGGATCAATCATTCATATAAAGTGAAAGAGGGTCTAGTCCCGCCCTCCCCCAAGCACACGAAGGCCCGTGATTCCCAGGTAATTTGCACTCACAGACAACACATCAGTCATGTGATTTGCAGAATGAGTATTAAAAAAATAAAATGAATGAATAAAATATATGTATTGTAAGTTGCAAACTTGCTTTATATCACATCTACTGCTGATTTAGAAAGTTATAAAGACAGGTACACTTTAAAAAAAAAAACGAACAAAAACACACTGATAAAAGTTATAGGGGGGAACAAAAAAGCTTTTTCTTTTAAAAACAATTTGATTTATATCACATTATTATACGACTCCTTACACCTGAACAAAAGCTGTAAAGCTGTCTTGACCACTAGGTGTGTCACTTCCCTCCAATCTGTTCACCACTGCCTGTCAGGTTCAGTTTGTTTCTTATAAGACAGAGACAAGTATGGAGTGTAGCTATAAGAGCAGGGGACGTAGCATGTGACTGCTGGTGGCTGGAGAAGATGGATGCAGTCCTAGGGCGGCCTTGAAAACACTTTGTGTAAACACTTACTCGATAGACTAATGGAGCAAGTGAGTTAAGAGATTTTAATGGTAGCCAGGGAGTGTAATGGCGTTCCCTGCCCCTCTGCTGTTTTGTGAGATTACAGAAAGTACTAGGAGGGAGGTCATGTCAAAAGTTACGAGAAGTGACAGTAAACCTTTAAAGTGAAACTCTCACCCCCTTTCTGTATGAGGACGTCTCTACACAGCTGTAAAACCTAAATTCTGCAGTTTTCATACCGTACTTTATAATAAATTTCTTGGTGCTTTGTCCAGTAAAAAATGCTTTTTATCCTTGGTGGATTGTGCCACCTGGGCGGTGTTTCACGGCCACCTAACCACTGGATAATCTGCAGCTGTACAGGAGACGCACGTCCTAAGCGCCAATGTGCTCCCTAATCGCATGCATTAAAGGGACAGGACGTGTCAGTCCATTGTTTAATGCCTTCAAAATTAATAAGGTGGGAGAAACTACAGTATCCCTGGCCGAAACTTAATCTGCTATTGATTGGTTTAATTTGGCCAAATTGTTTCCACTTTCAGGCTATGTTCACACACTGCCTTCTATTGGCTGTTTGACCTCAGTCTTTTAAGGCGCACGTCATTTTGAGGCGAAATATCAGCCAATAACAAGAGTTATTAAGTAAAAACGGATGTTTTTTGGCCTCAATTTGACAGCAGTCTAGGTGTTAACATATCCTCAAGGTGCTCCAGCTGCCCCCCTGCAGTAAGAGCCTCAAAGGCCCAGCCAGCATCTCCTAGAAGAAAGGGGACTGAACCCCAATCGACCTACTGGCAAGTACGCAATTTTACTTCTAGTTCCGGGGGAGTTCCTCATCTTCTTGACGGACCCTCCTCCTCTCATGCCTGTCCTTAGGGACAGGAAAAACACTGGTGATGGAGGAAAGGGGAGGGTCATGTAAATTCTTGTGTTGTGTTTCCCTAGGGTACGTCATGACGCCTGTGGTGCCATTGTGAGGGTGAGGAGAGAAATGACCACAGTCCTAGTACACAGTATACATAGCGGACAGCATTGTAGTCTCGCAGCGCTGGGTTCAAATTTCACCAAGGTCAACATCTACAAAGAGATTGTTCCCCCCCATGTCAGGGTCGTACCCCAGTTTCCTCTCAAATCAAACAGATTGTTTCACTACACTAATCATTGGCTGATCCATTAGACTTTGGTTTGGCTGAGGATACTGTAGGGTTTTTCTTCACCTACCTTATATATAGTGTTGCTACATTACACCATTATATTAACCCACACTTTTTTTTTTTAAGAAAGCAGCTGTTTCTTTGTAATCTATGATAAGCTATTTAACAAAAAGGAAAGAATAAAGCTGGTTTCAAGCACTGAACTCTATCATGGTGGGGCTGGGACTCACCACCACAGATACAAAAAAGGTGTCCATATTATGTTATTGTACTAAACTAGAATAAATGAGTTCCATGTGCAAAGTTTTCTGTGCACTTTCGATCTGTATAACAATGTGAGCAGAAAGACTCTTTAATGATAACATATTAGGGACTTGCTCTCTTTAAACTAAAAGGTTCCCAAGTGCAGCTCTGTCTCTCAAAGAGCAAACCCTCCAGTATAAATGGGACTTAGTGTTAGAACAGTGTACAAAGGAGGCCAGTGTGTAATTCCAGACTAGCACCGAATAGAAGTACTTATGAGGCGCACTCTCGAGGAATCACAGCACTACTAAGTGCAAGTGTGACGTCACCAGAACGGCAACAATCCACACCAGCATCAGGCAGTAGTGACTTTATCTACCAGCGGTGTAACACGGTCACAGGCACGGAAAGCACTGGACAGCTGACTACCACTGGAGAGAAAACATACAGGAGGAACCCTTTAAGGATTTTCAGCCATGCATTGCGCTTGTTTGCAGTGTTTTTACATGGCAGGACTAAACGGGTGTATGAGCGGCACAAACTATTGCAGTATCATTCATGTGGCCATCAACACTTACTGTTATTGGCCTCACATCTCTGCTTACACACAGAGGTGCAACCGATAACAATGGACTTTACTGCTGCACAAAAGATTCAATCGTCCACTCGTTGGTTGATTTCTGGCCTTTTTACACGGGCCAATTATGGGCCGATTGAGCATTTCTAGGAACACTCAACGCCGATAATCAGTCCATGAACTAGGACCCAAACATTACAGAGGAGCTGCAGAGGAAAGTCATGTGACCAATAGTGACATAATTTGTATTTATAAGCACTATCTGGGGGGCGGGGGTTGCAATCAGGATCTGTCTTTGATGAGACAACCCCTTTAAGGAATCGTCAGACAGTCACTAGATTTATTCCACATAAACAAAAAATAAATAAATAAAAGGAGGGGTGGCGAGGGGGGGGGGGAGCACAGCCAAATCTTATATCAAATACTTAAATGGTCTTCCTTTCCTTCTAGGCACACACAAATTGTTGGGACTCATTATAGTAAAGATCACCCAGGCCATATATATATGCACACCTGTTCCAAATTTATGGAAGGGGTGTCCAGGGTCTCCTGTCGCCTTCTCCAGCTGGAAGAGTCGCCATGCGTCATTCATCAAGTTCTTCTCGTGCTCAGAATCCACTGCATTCACTTCCCGATCCTTACAGCTCTCATCGAAAAGAGGGCCCAGGAAAAACTGGGAAAACCTTAAAGAAAAAAAAATATATATATATTTTGATTAAACTTTTGTTACTAACAAAGGAGACCTTTGCTGGACGGTCCATGTGCTTAACAGGCTCTACACTATGATACTCCTGAGTGACATCACTGTTCTGGCCTCACCGAGTGGTTAGTGCTAATGCATATAAACACTGGTCTACGTATACAGGGCTATCTGCTGTCTCTGTTATCACACCTACTTCACTGTCATCAGCGCCATAAACGTAGAATATGCACCAGAAACCTCGGTCTAAAGGTGTCTTTACACAGAAAGATTCATGTGACAGATTATTAAAGCCAAAGCCAGAAATGGATTAGAAAAGAGGAGAAATCTCATTCTTTCCTTTTTGACCTGTTTCCTGTTTAAAGTCTGTTCCTGGCTTTGGCTTCAAAAATCTGGCAGATAAATCCTTGTGTAAACGCACCCTCATATGCTGTGCACGTTTATTGTGTGTTTCGGTCTGACTTTCCACTGTGTCTGACAATAGGGCGTGGTTGTCAAAAAGGCGTGACCTAACAACCACCACCACATACCTTTATAGTGACACATTTGGCTCACCTTTAATGTGCCACATTATACAATACTAATCAATCTGAGCCATTATTAGTTTTCCAAAATGTTCAGTTGATGGCATACACCCTTAGGCTTTGTTCACACTACGTATATTTGAGGCTGTATGTTCGAGGCTGTATAGCAACCAAAACCAGGAGTGGATTGAAAACACAGAAAGGCTCTGTTCACATAATGTTGTAATTGAGTGGATGGCCGCCATTTAAAGGGGTTGTCCGGCGATAAAAAATTATTCACAGAATAACACACATTACAAAGTTATACAACTTTGTAATGTATGTTATGTCTGTGAATGGCCCCCTTCCCCGTGTTTCCCCCCACCCACGCTAGACCCGGAAGTGTGGTGCATTATACTCACCGCATCTCGTGTCGTCCACGGTCTCCGATCGTCAGCAGTGACGTCTTCTTCGAGAGGCCAGCGGATCTTCCCGAGTGCCGGCCGCCCTCTGCAGCGTCATCCGAAGCTCAGCCGCGATTGGCTGAGCATAACTGAGCTCAGCCAATCGCGGCTGAGCGGCTGATGACGCGGCCATGTCATCAGCTGCTCAGCCGCGATTGGCTGAGCACAGTTATGCTCAGCCAATCGCGGCTGAGCTTCGGATGACGCTGCAGAGGGCGGCCGGCACTCGGGAAGATCCGCTGGCCTCCCGAAGAAGAAGTCACTGCTGAGGATCGGAGACCGTGGTCGGCACGTGACAGGTAATGTATAGCGCACCACACTTCCGGGTACATGGGTGGGGGTGGTGGGACACGGGGAAGGGGGCCATTCACAGACATAACATACATTACAAAGTTGTATAACTTTGTAATGTGTGTTATTCTGTGAATAATTTTTTATCGCCGGACAACCCCTTTAATGGCAAATATGTGCTGTTATTTTAGAACAACGGCTGTTATATTGAAATAATGGAAGTTATTTACCGTTATATGGCGGCCATCCACTCAATTTCAACATTGTGTGAACAGAGCCTTTCTGTGTTTTCAATACACTCCTGGTTTTGGTTGCTATGAGGACCTGACATGAGGACCAAATACAGCCTCAAATATACATAGTGTGAACCCAGCCTTAGCTTGGGACATCAACGCATGATTGATGGGGCCCTCCTTACAGAGGCACAGAGAAATAAACACAAATGTGCACTTCTTATCTTAACCTCTGTAAGGTGAAGAGCATTAACAGCCCTACACCTATCCACAGGTTGCATGTGGAATTGTGCAGCAAAGTAAATGACACTGAGCTACAATCTATAGACAAGATTGGTGAAGTTTCTGGAAGAAAGCTGTTTATTTTTTTATTCTCTGTCATCACTTTCATGGTGCTTGAACCAAAAGTCACAGGGATAACTCTCTCCCTGTTTGGGTATAGGGAGAGATCAATCAAGGGTGGGAGGGGTGCGGAGAAGCCACCAGGGACCGTCACTATTATCTGTGGGTCAGTCAGTATAAAAGCGATGATAGGTTCAATTAAGTGTGCCTTTACACTTAGCGACTCAAGTCTGTCAAGTCCTGGCAGTTCACTTTCACTACATACACGTAATTCTGCCAGGCCCCTTAACCCCTTCAACTCCCGCTGTATACAATACCTCTCCTCGCTGCATGGGTCCCGGCATACTGGTCTCAGGGCAACACACTGATTGGCCGGGCGGAGGAGCAGTACGCCGGGACCACGTGCAGCAAGGAGAGGTAATGTATACAGAGCTGGAGCGGAGCAGGAGCCGTTCAGACCGCTGCATGTATGTAGTGAAAGTGATCTGCCAGGACCTACCCAACTCGCAGCGTAATTTACGCTGTGAGTCGCTAGGTGTGAAGGCACCCTTAAAGTGTATTTTGTTCCTAGTCTTTTAATTCCTAGTCCCAGAAGGTTGTTAATCTCACAGATCAGACACCATGTTACTTTTACCTGTCCAATGCTCCCTCAAGGTGTTCATGGGATACATCAAAGTAGTAGTTAGTATGTTCTCCACTGGTAAAGGCATTGGAGCTCCCTGCGTGTTCACTTAGGAACTGGCTGTACTCATTCTCTTTGGGGTATTTCTTTGTGCCCAAGAAAAGCATGTGCTCACAGAAGTGGGCCAGCCCGGAGATGTTGTCTGGATCAGAAAGGGATCCTGCCATGTAGAGAAATTGCAGATAGTTTAGCACAGTATGCTCGGATTAAGGCCACATGAGCAATAATTCAGGATTACAATAGAAGAAATGAATAATGTACTGAGAAGTTTTGCTGTATGTGTAAACTAATCTGTCTGTGACTACAATGGGGTATTTGCTTACATACAGGATGTCCATAGAAAAGGAATGCAAACTAGGAGATCTATGTATACATCCCCTATCCCACACGCTCTCCATGTAAATATACTAATGTCTATGCTCCTAGTCCTTGGGGTTTACATTATAAAATCATTTAGCACAACCCTTGAGTGTGTCCTGTGCTTCATTAATAGAAATACCCATATGCGGGATAGGAAGCATTTGCAATGTTCAGAAACATCATACCTATGTATACATCCAGAGCTGCGGAGGATTTGTCGGTTGTGGGGTCACTTATAAGCATTGCTTTTATCCCATTCACCAGCTCCACACCCCGATACTCCCTCTTGTCTTCCGGGGACTTGATGATGTCATTGACAACTCGTTTTACTGCAAGGGAGTTCATTTTGCTATAGGATTTAGGCTGAAATCTGTAATGGGAAAAAAAGTGAATATAATATAAATCTGGGAAGGTGACAAGAAGTCATATTCTCCATACCAGTTTGTTTTTTTAAAGTGATTTTCTTATAAAGACAACTTCTGCCTACAGACTTCGTAAAGGGAGGCGGTCAGCAATACGTCATAATTTAAGGACTTTTTCTGCCAAAAATCTGAATGATTTTGCTTGCCTTGTATTATAATCAACTGCTAACCTAACATGTATGAACTCAACTATTAGTGTCCATAAGTAAGGCTGTGTTCACATGCGGCTGTTTCATTGTGGTACTGCATCATTTAATTGCAGCATTTCTGGGAAGATGCTGCAGTATCGGGGCAGTACTGCAATGAATCGCCAACGTGTATGAACATAGGCTACATTCACACGTTCCTGTACTTCTCAGGACTATATATTATGTATGCAAAAAAAAAAGCATAAGTAATCTGTATTCTTTATGGATCCATAGAAGTAGAAAGTCACTTGCCAGGATGAGCAACCACCATGACATCAGATTTACGGACCCGTATTTTGCATACCATACTTTTGATGACGGACACCAATAACTTCTATGGGACAATCTGTGCTGTGATTACAGTCTGCACAGTAATATTTTTGTGGCACGGATTACAGGCTACTCACGGATCCATAAAATGACAGACGTGTAAATAAGAAGGAACAGGTCCCTCCTTTTGCCCATAATGCAGCTGATCAACGATTATTTTTGCCAATAATCAGTCCGTGTAAAAGGCCCCTAGTCCAATTCCAGAGAATGAGCCACAATAGCAGACATAGCCCACGGGCAAGGAGCAGCTGCTCTGTGAGAACATTTTCAAGTGACTTAAAGAGTCACTGTCGTATTTTTTTTTTTTGCAGAAATCAATAGTCCAGGCGATTTTAAGAAACTTTGTAATTGGGTTTATTAGCCAAATCTGCCATTATCTGCATGTAAAAAGCCTTTTCCCAGGTCCCCCCCTCCTTCCTCTTTTTCATCCACTCTGAAAAATCTGAAAATTGTGACTTGTTGCAGGAGACCTACCCTGTCTGTTCTAGGGAGAGGGGAGGGGGGAGGAGGAAGGAGGGAGTTAGCCGGCAGCAGAAAGCAGATAACAGAGGATTACAGGCACAGAGCTGGGTGACAGCTGTAATCCGAGCTCAGACAGGTCACTGGTGATGGTCAGAACAGATAACGGGTGAGGGATTTGTAGATTAACTCTTTGTTGTCCTGTTTTGGTCTTTTCTTTAGCTCTCTCCATAGGAGAACAATGAAGACAGGGGGGAGAGCTTCAAACTGCTTTTTCATGATAAAAATGCATTTTTCGGATAATAAACCCAATTACAAAGTTTCTTAAAATCGCCTGGACTATTGATTTCTGCAAAAAAAAAATTCACGACAGTGACACTTTAAGGCCCTATTCCACGGGTCGTTTAGAGGAGCAATATCGTTCGTATTCGGCCGATATCGACCGCTACGAACGATATTTGTCCCGTGGAATAGAGTGCAACGATCAGCCGACATCGTTCATGTCGGCTGATCGTTGCAGTCGCTTGTTTTTCAACATGTTGAAAAACAAGCGACTGATATAGCAGCGATCTGCTGCCATCGCTCCGTTGAATAGGAGCATCAGCAGCAGGCGCTGCTGTATCCTATGGGCTGCCCGGACGATCAGCGATCCCCCGGGCAGTCCCCCAGCAGCTCCCCGCTGCCCCTCCCGCACTCACCCGCTCGCTGACGCCGAGTTGAATAGCGGCGGCAGCGAGCAGGGAACGAGGAGCAAACGAGCGCTAATAGCGCTCGTTTGCGCCTACAAACGACTCGTGGAATAGGGGCATTATACCTCCAAATAACCTATGCTGCCTCGGCTGCTTGACTAGATTCTACTTAACTTAAAGGGTTTATTCACACGTACAGCATTTTCAGCTGCATATTTCTGGGCTTAAAACGCATAATAAAAGAAACAGGTAACAAAAACCTGTAGCCAATAACACTGAAGATGTGAAAACAAAAACTCATACATAACCATGTGACTAGTGACATGTGCCCCTTTAAGAAACGTGATCAGCAGTTCATAGCAGGGGGGGGGGGGGAATAAGCAAGAGAAGTCTTTTAAGGACGTTTCTGTCATTCCCCGAGCCGAGGGAAATCCTTCACAGAATGCTGAGCGTGGGCCAGAAACATCATCCCTGGCTGCAACCTCACAGACCGCGCCAAAGTATCACATGGTGATATCATAAGGCCAGAGTAAACACGCTGCGCCTCCTCACTGACAGCCGGGAGCCTTGTCTGCAGGATTAGCATGCTGAAAAAAATATTTGTTCCACAGGGTTATTGTGGTTCAGGCCTGACAGCAAACACACAGACGAAGCTGTAATGCTGGAAGAAAGCAGCAGCCACCCATTGGGGAATTGCATAAATAGTAGTTACTTATATGTTCCGTATATTCCAATGATGGAAATAAGTTTATACCCCAGCGACAGCCTGCCGATCCATCAGCCGTCTACAAACTATAGGAAAAGTGCACTGACTACCGATAGTGAAGGGGACCAGCCGACCATCTAAGATGTATGGGGGCTCCCACTACTCCTATCAGTGTACAGAAGGATCGGGCATGTTGGATTTCCGCTGCTTGATCCTTTTTTTTTTTTTTCTAGCCGCTCCCGATGTAGAACACTCGATCTAGGCATACATGTATATGAGGGCAAAGAGAGTCGCGTGCTAGCCAACAAGCCTCGGGTCTTAGCCGACTTTTTGCAGGCAGCAGGAGAAGGGAAGAGTAACAATGAATTAACGCTTACCCTTGCTGTGCCCACGATGAGTGTCAAGACCGCTGCCAGAAGGCATTAACACCCCCCCCACCAAGTTGTGATGACGTCATGACTGGGGGAGATAATGCCTGTCCTGGCTGATGGACTGGCCGTTCAGCCAATCTATGACTGGAGCAGCACCCCCTTTAAAGGAGAAGTCCTTTAAAGGTCCTATGGCCAATCCCACTGCTCACAGGAAGGGGTAAGTCAGTACTTGTAACAAGGTTTGCCCCCCTGCCCGTTGCCGGCTCTTTTAATTTGCCGGACTCTGGGGTGTGTTCTAACGCATTACCCATTTCTATACCAGACTATACCATCATTGGCAAAACAACACAAAAAACAAAGTGAGTAGAGATCTGCTGTGAGAAACATAGTGTGAGAAATAAGCGGATACAGATTGATCACATATTCACAACAATCAGGACCCGAGACATCTGATCTGCTGGTGATGGTATTGAGGTCTACAAGGCCAGACAGACCATACAACTACGCCCAGGAAACCCTCTCCCAATGCAGATTATATATATCGGATCTCAAAACAATGCAAAGAAAAAATAAATAAATAAATATATATATTATATATATATCCAGATAGGCAACATAATAATAGCACTGTCTCACAGAGACAAGTCTTGGCCTGACCACAGGTCTTATGACCCAATGATCTGGCCACAAGTCACAAATGGATGCAAAAATACATCTGTTTTCTGGCATGGAAAAAAACCCTCTTGACAACAGCTTTACAGAAGAACCACCAATCCACGCTAGCAGTAACCTATAATTTGCATTTGCAGACAAACACATCCATAAAAGCATGTCTATGGAAAAAACAACACCCTGTAACGTAGGTAAGGGCAGGAGCAATAGCACAGATACCTGCCATCCATCCACGGCTGTCACTCCGACCCCATTCTGCATGGTTACACAAACATAACATATACTTCCAGGAAACAGACCGGTCACTAGTGCTGTACATTTAATCTATGTAGGTCCACAGTTCCAAAACAGAATCTGAAATCGGCCTTAAGGCCTTACTACACGGGACAATTATCATTTGAAAAATCATTTGTTTGCAAATGAACCATAATCCTTTTGTATAACAGCAGACAACGATTAAACGATTTGGACCTATTTTTATCATTGATCGTTTGCCCATCATTCGGTTTAATAAGATGTCATTCGCAACAGCAAAGACAGGACGACTGCAAGAACGATCATCTTTCCGTGTAATTGGGTAAACGATTTCAGGTCGTTCACCACAGTGGTAGTTTGAGAACGTTTATTGTTAACCATCGAAAAATCAATTCATGGAATAGGACCCATAGAGTTTGTCTTAAAGTGGTACTGTCGCCCTTCCCCCATTGAATCAATGGACAGTGTAGGCATGGGTTTCGCGGAGTTAAAAAAAAACAAAAAAAACTATTTTCAAGCAAATTCTAAAATTTGGACTGTCCTGTGACTTGACCATCAAAACCTGTTGTAAACCTGGAAATGTCCTTTAATTTGACATCTGTAACACATTGGTACAGCTATTTTAGGACATGTCAATATGTAAAACTGCTGTGTAACAGCCCCCCCCCCCAAACAAGTGTCTATATACCCCAAGAAGTGGGGAACACAGCCTGTTAGTATGCAAGGAAGCCTGACTGCAGAATTTCTTAGCTGTTCGTATTGTTAGATCTATAATGTAATGCATCTATAGGGGAGCAGCCCGGAGAACCACGCTAGACACACTGCTGTTTATTCACCTTCCATCGAGGTTGATGAGCGTTACGCAAGTTCATGTAGTTTGGCTGTTTTTTTCTGATCCTCTTCAGCAGCCTTAAGCAGATCAGAAGGGGTTGGAGAGCTTTCCGCTCCGAAGGGGAATAAACCTTTAGGCCAAGTTCACACACTGTATTTAGTGGTAAAACAGCCATTGTTTACGAACAGTGCTCAGGAACATTACAGTCAATGGGACAATGGCTGTAGCGTACATACACTGTATACATTACAGTCGTGGTTCACCACGGCCGCACAAAATCATTGACAGGTCTATTCTGTTCACCGAACTGCTGCCGTGGAAAACAGACTATGCTGACAGTGAGAAGTATAGCTGTTCATCCAGCTGATACCGCAGTACCGGCCGGATGAACACGTAAGACAGCGGACATTGTTTGACAGAATGTGAACATGGCCTTAGAGGGGGTTTTCTATCTCAGCAAGTTAACCCTTACTCACAGGATAGGGGGGTAACAAGCAGATTGGAGGGAGTCCGACCGCTGAGACCAATCCAGGGAACAGGAACATATGATAAATGAACTTGGAAAAGTTCGGCAGCCCCAAAGAGCCTGAATGGAGCAGTGACAGAGCGGGCTCGGAGCACTCTATTAGATCCATGTTTCTGTGGTTAGTCAGCAGTCCATGCCCTCTGGAGAACAGGGCTCCAGCGGCTGGAGTCTTCTGCTGTTTTCGTAACTCCCAGGTGAATGGAGAGCTGTATGCACTTATACAGTAACCCCCCTATTCACTCTTCACACGGACACAGTAGCCATCAGCTGCCATACCAGGTGGGACGGGGGTGGAGGAATCCTCCCGTTCTAGAGACCAGTACATTACCCTGTGCCCAGGAGCAGTAATATTACCGGGGCGGCAGGACTGCTAATGGTAACCAGACTGATAAGACGACGCGGTGCCTGCAGGCACGAATACATCTACACCTGTAACTTCATGAATAAAAGATTAAACTGCTAAGCTGAGTCGCCACCAAGTAGATGAAGCCTCACAGGCTGCTGGAACCTGTCACCTGAGCTCACAAAGGTCACTGGTGCAGCTCACAGCGTGCGAGTCCCCTCCTGGATCAGCACGTCCTGACCCCACGTTACACAACTCACTGATATACAGCCAAGAACAAGGGCTCAGGGCGGCGTGGCCATCACTTGCCCTCCTGGGGGGGAAATTAACACAAGGCAGATTTTCAGGTGATTGGGACACAGTGACTACAGGCTGCATACACTCCAGACAAAGTCTTCCTCTGTTGTTGTGAGCAGCGAGGGTCCCAGTGGTCAGAACACCCCCCAGACACACAGTGATCAGCTTGTTACACCCTATACTGAGGATACATGAGAATACACAACCTTACATGCATCCCACATGCCTATAGATTGTGGGCAGCGACAGTGCCAAGAAGTGTGCTGTGTAAGAGATACCACAAGTGTCACACCTACAAAGCACTGGTTACACTCAGCGTCAGTAACCATCTCAGCTGGGACAAAGCCTGTCAGTATGGATGAGTAGATGGAGCGCGGGCTCTGGAGGGTTTTGGGGAAGTTGCCTAAAGGACCATGATCAACAATAGACATTTCTGTAACGCGTCTGACACAATGTATACTGAGGTCAATAGACAATACAATGTCACCTCTTCACAACCACTTTGCACACTTCCTGTGTAATTTAAAGCAAATGTACTATCATGTGCATCGCTTTAAGATTTTCACATGAAGAGACTGGCGCGGGGGTGTGGTCCTTTTTTGGAACGACGCTGGTCTATTCCCAGGCACCGACCCAGCCTGAAGCACTGGAGGCAGGCCGGCCGACCCCCAGTGTAACGAAACCCTTCCCCTTCTGTGATGCAGCTCCATTGATTCTAATGACTGGTTAAAAAAAAAAAAAAAAAAAGGTACGGGCACGTGGCACGGGCATCCCCACAACGGTCTATCCCTTTAAAAATCTTAAAGCTATGTCCCTGATGGTACATTCCCTTTCAACATTTCTTGCCTCCAAGGAGACAGAAACAAAAGAGATGGAGACCCCAATAATCTATAGATATAGCCGGGAGAAGCACGCAGCAGTGCACTTCACTCCCTGACTCAGTGCTCCATCCCACCGACTGTAGGAAACAGGCTCCATAGACTTACACCAGTGGCAGGCCAAGGAGAGAAGTGCCCTGGTCCCTGCTTCATTTTGCTATATGTGACAATCAGGGGGGGGGGTCTCACCACCCGTATTGTGGAGACGTCTTTAGGGATTAGTAGCGCTCAGACTGCATGCGCCTTCTCCATAGGATTCTACCGCACTGCTGTTGGACTCTTTAGTTCATGTTTCTGAGACATATCAGAAGTTTGTTAGATGACGGGGACACTATAAAGCAGCACTCCGGGGACAGTCCTCAGGATACACTATACAGCCATGCTGCTAATTCACTTACTTACTCTAGCTTGGAGGCCAGGCAGTCTGGCTGACGTATCACATGACCAGTGTGGAGCAGAAGTCACTGTCCCTGAACGCTCTCCTTAAAGGAGAAGTGCGGCAAAATGTTTTATTAAAGTATTGTATTGCCCCCCAAAAGTTATACTAATCACCATTATAGACTTATTATAGGAAATGCTTATATAGGCTTTCTTCCCTGCACTTACTACTGCATCAAGGCTTCACTTCCTGGATAACATGGTGACGTCACTTCCTGGATAACATGGTGATGTCACTTCCTGGATAACATGGTGACGTCACTTCCTGGATAACATGGTGACGTCACTTCCTGGATAACATGATGATATCACGACCGGACTCCCAGAGCTGTGCGGGCTGTGGCTGCTGGAGGGGATGATGGCAGGGGGACACTGAGGGACACAGGGCACTGGAGGGACACTGGGCATCCCTCTGCCATCATCCTCTCCAGCAGCCACAGCCCGCACAGCTCTGGGAGTCAGGGCGTGACATCACCATGTTATCCAGGAAGTGACATCACCATGTTATCCAGGAAGTGACATCACCATGTTATCCAGGAAGTGACATCACCATGTTATCCAGGAAGTGACATCACCATGTTATCCAGGAAGTGAAGCCTTGATGCAGTAGTAAGTGCAGGGAAAAAGCACTTTATAAGCATTTCCCATAATAAGTATATATTGGGGATTTGTATAACTTTTGGGGGGCAATACAATACTTTAATAAAAAAATTTTCACTGGACTTTTCCTTTAACAGACAGACAATCGTGAAGCTGTCAGCTCTCTCTCCCATCCTTCCCAAACACAGGAATGATCGGCACAGCCAAGCGAGCCTCTGTTCTCTATGGGGAGGGATGAACCAGAGAGCTCTGTCTGTGGCTCAACTCTCACAGAACAAAGAGGTTGGGTGGAGAGTTTCGAGCAGGCCCAACCTCCATCACCACAACATTGTTCAGGAGAGCCTCAAACCTCTTATACTGATGGCCCAACCTGCAGCCAGTATAAAATGTGCGGGGACATGAACTCCAAATAACTTCAATGGTAAAAAACACACAGATGTGGAGATGGCTGGTAACTCTCTGATCCCTCTGACATAACACCTCACATATACACAAAGGTGGGGGCTTAGTTATCGGTCATATTGTAAACAGCAGGGACCCCCTTTAAAAAATAAAAGTCAGAGGGAAAGCTTGGTGCCCTATGGAGCAGGAGCCTGACTCAATCCGATCAACATCCTATATTACACTCCTATAAGGAGGTGGGGTCCTCTGCACTATATTACACATATAATGATATAGATGAGGGGGTAGGGATTCTATAGACTATAAGACCCCTATTTTAATATATATATATATATATATATAAGGAGATGGTGGGTTCTATACAGATACATACAACAGTACACATACTATAACACACATACCACATGCAGGGCCCAGATATAAGATGAGAAGGGGGCTCCTATAGACTATAATACACATGATATATGGAAAGATGCAGACCTCCACTCCAGAAAGACAGATGCAACAGGTGCAGCCAACTCCAATAGGATTGCTAGAGTTTATATAAACTTTAATTTAAAAAGTAAATAAAAATAAGTATATATCACAACGTGTTTAAATAAAAATATGTATATATCACAACGTGTTTCAAGGCCGCACACTCTCTTCATCAGGTGCATCAAGAGGCTTTCCGGCCTTGAAAAGCTTTGTGATATATCCTTATTTTTATATACTTTTTAAATTAAACTTTATATAAACTCTAGCAATCCTATTGGAGTTGGCTGTGCCTGTTGCACCTGTCTTTCTGGAGTGGAGGTCTGCATCTTTCTAATTGCCCCGGCGAGGGTATACAGGATAGGCTGCGCATCAGTTCCCCTCTATACGCTTGGAGAGCTGTGCCTCTGTCTTGCACAACTACATCAGGTGAGGGAATCTACTGTTATACTCCCCTACTTGATCCTCCTTTGTTTCTATGATCCTGCAGCATGGAGCGCTGTCTTCTCTGTGTTTTCTACATGATATATGGGGGTCCTATAGACTATAATACATAAATGATATACGAGGAGGGGTCCTACAGACTATATCCCTCACCTCATATATATTTGGGGGTCTCCTATAGACTATATCCCACACCTCATATATATTTGGGGGTCTCCTATAGACTGTATCCCACACCTCATATATATATGGGGGTCTCCTATAGACTGTATCCCACACCTCATATCTGGGGGTCTCCTATAGACTGTATCCCACACCTCATATATATCTGGGGGTCTCCTATAGACTGTATCCCACACCTCATATATATCTGGGGGTCTCCTATAGACTGTATCCCACACCTCATATATATCTGGGGGGTCTCCTATAGACTGTATCCCACACCTCATATATATCTGGGGGTCTCCTATACTGTATCCCACACCTCATATATATCTGGGGGTCTCCTATACTGTATCCCACACCTCATATATATCTGGGGGTCTCCTATAGACTGTATCCCACACCTCATATATATGGGGGTCTCCTATACTGTATCCCACACCTCATATATATCTGGGGTCTCCTATAGACTATAACCCACACCTCATATATATATGGGGGTCTCCTATAGACTGTATCCCACACCATATATATATATATATATATATATATATATATATATATATATATATATATATGGGTCTCCTATACTGTATCCCACACCATATATATATATATATATATATATATATATATATATATATATATCTGGGGGTCTCCTATAGACTATATCCACACCTCATATATATATCTGGGGGTCTCCTATAGACTATATCCCACACCTCATATATATATCTGGGGGTCTCCTATACTGTATCCCACACCTCATATATATCTGGGGGTCTCCTATAGACTGTACCCCACACCTCATATATCTGGGGGTCTCCTATACTGTATCCCACACCTCATATATATATATATATATATATATATATATATATATATCTGGGGGTCTCCTATAGACTATATCCCACACATACATATATATATATACATATATATATATACATATATATATATATATATATATATATATATATATATATATATATATATGGGTCTCCTATACTGTATCCCACACCTCATATATATGGGGGTCTCCTATATACTATATCCCACACCTCATATATATATAGGGGTCTCCTATACTGTATCCCACACCTCATATATATGGGGGTCTCCTATACTGTATCCCACACCTCATCTATATCTGGGGTCTCCTATAGACTGTATCCTGCGCCTCATATATATAGGGTCTCCTATAGACTGTATCCCACACCTCATATATATGGGGGTCTCCTATACTGTATCCCACACCTCATATATATATCTGGGGGTCTCCTATAGACTATATCCCACACACATACATTATATATATATATATATATATATATATATATATATATATATATATATATATATATATATATATATATATAGGTCTCCTATACTGTATCCCACACCTCATATATATGGGGGTCTCCTATAGACTGTATCCCACACCTCATATATATGGGGGTCTCCTATAGACTGTATCCCACACCTCATATATATGGGGGTCTCCTATAGACTGTATCCTGCACCTCATATCTGGGGGTCTCTCAGACGCGTTAGGCGCACAGAAGCCGCAGCACCCGTTCACACTGGCACCCTGCGGCTGCTGACTCACGACTTCCCGCACACAACATACCGGGGGCAGTGCGGGCGGCTGGAGGAGTCGCTGGCGGCCGCTCTTCCCTCCCTCTTACCCGGCTGTAGGTGATCGGGACCCCCGGAGGCGGCTGGCGGACAGGAGCAGGAGGAGGCGGCGGCTGGAGCCGTGTAACATGGCCCGGCACCGGGAGCAGAGGGGAGAGGGCGGCCGCCGTGCCCAGGGCCCTCCTCCCGTCACCCCGAGCCCGCCTCCTCACAGCACACAGGCCCGGCCTCCCGCCTGCCCACAGCCCGGCACCTGTCACACCGCCGCCCGATCCCCGGCCTGTCCTGACTGCGGGGCCGCACTACCGGAGGGGCTGGCGGGGGGCGCGCTACGTGAGCCCGGGGACTGAGGCCCAGCTGAGGCCTGTGCTACCATCACTCACCGAGAGATGGCGGAGCCGGCAGGACAGGAGGATGCGGCGGCCTCCACGTGTCTTATAGGAGGGAGGGGGAGCGCGGGGATTAGTCACCGGCACCGGCCTGTCAGCCGCCTCCCCTCACACCCAGCCCGGCCCCGTCACTCCCTGCGGACGGAGGAGCGGCCGTGTGCTCGTTACCGCTTACACATACCTTATTACAGCCTAATATCATGGAGCAAACGTGCAGCCTACCCACAGAATAGGGAAGGCTCCTCAAACTATGGCTCTGCTGCAAAACGACCACTCAGGCATGCTGGGAGTTGTAGTTTTGCAACAGGTTTGGGACACTAGGATAGGCGAACAGACGCTGTCAACCAAGTAAACGGAGCTGCAACGCGCATGCGCAACCACCTTTCATTCTCAATGGGGCATTTAAAGCAGGGCTGTGGGGTCGGTAACCGCAGCTCCAACTCCTGAATTTTATCAGGGCCGACTCCGACTCCTGGCCGGTCCTATACCAGGCTCAGCAGCTTCTCCCTAATGTCCTACATGATCCTGGGGCGACTTCTGAGGGAATATAGGAATACTGTATATAAAGCAGCTTCTCCTGTGTGTGCAGTGGATGCAGCCAGTCTCCAGCCTCCATGTCCTGAACTACTCACAACTAGACTAGATGGAGCAGGTGATCTTTTCCTGATGACAGTCTTCTATGTTTCTAACTAAATAGTCACCATACTTAAAGGGAACCTGTCACCCCCCGTGTCAGGGTGACAGGCTCCCGACCCCCCGCTAGAGCGCCTTATACGTACCTGATCGCGCCGGGTCCCGCTTCTCCGTCACCCGACCGTCTCAAGAAGCGGGACCCGGCGCGATCAGGTATGTATAAGGTGCTCTAGCGGGGGGTTGGGAGCCTGTCAGTGTGATATACAGTGATATACAGGGGGCCACACATAGTTATATACAGGGGGCCACACATAGTTATATACAGGGGGCCACACATAGATATATACAGGGGGTTACACATAGTGATATAGAGAGGGGTCACATATAGTGATATAGAGGGGTCACTGTAGGTGTGGGGGCACACCATAGCACATACACACACACAGCTTGCTGCATTCATAGCACACACACCCAGCCTGCTGCAGCCATAACACACATACACACACAGCCTGCTGCAGCCATAGCACACACACACACACACAGCCTGCTGCAGCCATAGCACGCACATACAGCCTGCTGCAGCCATAGCACACACAACCTGCTGCAGCCATAACACACACACAACCTGCTGCAGCCATAGCATACACAGACAGCCTGCTGCAGCCATAGCACACATACACACAGCCTGCTGCAGCCATAGCACACATACACACAGCCTGCTGCAGCCATAGCATACACACACACACACACACAGCCTGCTGAAGACATAGCACACACACACAGCCTGCTTCAGCCATAGCACACATACACACAGCTACAGTCATAGCATACACACACAGCCTGCTGCGGCTATAGCATACACACACACAGCCTGCTGCAGCCATAGCAAACACACACACACACACACACACACAGCCTGCTGAAGCCATAGCACACATACACACAGCCTGCTGCAGCCATATCATACACACACACACAGCTGCAGTCATAGCATACACACACAGCCTGCTGCGGCTATAGCATACACACACAGCCTGCTGCAGCCATAGCATACACACACACAGACACAGCTTGCTGCAGCCATAGCACGCACACACACAGCCTGCTGCAGCCATAGCACGCACACGCACAGCCTGCTGCAGCCATAGCGCGCACACACACACACACACACACACACAGCCTGCTGCAGCCATAACACACACACACACAGCCTGCTGCAGCCATAGCACACACACACACACACAGCCTGCTGCAGCCATAGCGCACACACACACATACACAACCTGCTGCAGCCATAGCACACACACATACACAACCTGCTGCAGCCATAGCATACACACACACACACAGCCTGCTGCAGCAATAGCATACACACACAACCTGCTGCAGCCATAGCATACACACACAGCCTGCTGCAGCCATAGCACACATACACACAGCCTGCTGCAGCCATAGCACACATACACACAGCCTGATGCAGCCATAGCATACACACACACAGCCTGCTGCAGCCATAGCATACACACACACAGCCTGCTGAAGCCATAGCACACACACACAGCCTGCTGCAGCCATAGCATACACACACACAGCCTGCTGCAGCCATAGCACACACACACACAGCTGCAGTCATAGCATACACACAAAGCCTGCCACAGCTATAGCATACACACACAGCCTGCTGCAGCCATAGCACATGCACACAGCCTGCTGCAGCCATAGCATACACACACACAGCCTGCTGCAGCCATAGCACACACACACACACAGCTGCAGTCATAGCATACACACAAAGCCTGCCACAGCTATAGCATACACACACAGCCTGCTGCGGCTATAGCATACACACACAGCCTTCTGAGGTTATAGCATACACACACACACAAACACACAGCCTGCTGCAGCCATAGCATACACACACACACACACAACCTGCTGCAGCCATAGCACACACACACACAGCTGCAGTCATAGCATACACACAAAGCCTGCCACAGCTATAGCATACACACACAGCCTGCTGCAGCCATAGCACATGCACACAGCCTGCTGCAGCCATAGCATACACACACACAGCCTGCTGCAGCCATAGCACACACACACACACAGCTGCAGTCATAGCATACACACAAAGCCTGCCACAGCTATAGCATACACACACAGCCTGCTGCGGCTATAGCATACACACACAGCCTTCTGCGGTTATAGCATACACACACACACAAACACACAGCCTGCTGCAGCCATAGCATACACACACACACACACAACCTGCTGCAGCCATAGAACACATACACACAGCCTGCTGCAGCCATAGCATACACACACACACAGCTGCAGTCATAGCATACACACACAGCCTGCTGCGGCTATAGCATACACACACATACACAGCCTGCTGCAGCCATAGCATACACACACACAGCCTGCTGCAGCCATATTATATACACACACACACAGCCTGCTGCGGCTGTAGCATGCACACACACACACACACACACACACACACAGCCTGCTGCAGCCATAG
Organism: Dendropsophus ebraccatus; assembly: GCF_027789765.1. Taxonomy (NCBI): domain Eukaryota; kingdom Metazoa; phylum Chordata; class Amphibia; order Anura; family Hylidae; genus Dendropsophus; species Dendropsophus ebraccatus. The sequence continues at coordinate 20,215 of NW_027210282.1, read as the reverse complement.
CATACACACCCAGCCTGCTGCAGCCATAGCACACACACACAGCCTGCTGCAGCCATAGCACACACACACACACACAGCCTGCTGCAGCCATAGCATACACACACAGCCTGCTGAAGCAATAGCACACATACACACAGCCTGCTACAGCCATAGCACGCACACACACACAGCCTGCTGCAGCCATAGCCCACACACACACAGTCTTCTGCAGCCATAGCATACACAAACACACACACACACACACACACACAGCCTGCTGCAGCCATAGAACACTGAAGAAAAACACCACATTGAGGACAGAGGTTACTGCTACACTACTTATGTCTCCTCCTCCTCTATATTACACAGGATATATTCATATTACACTGCTGCTCATATACAGTCATCCAGCATCCAGGAAGAGACCAGCACAGATCTCCCCCCACACAATGGACTCTTCCAGCTCAGAAACAAACTGCTAAATAGTGACCCACAACTTTTCCCCGACCACCCTTATCTAATAGAAAAAAAATCTCAAATCTTTTAGTACTTATCAGCTGCTGTATGTCCAGCAGCAAATGTAGTATTGGCTCCAGTCTGACACAGTGCTCTCTGCTGCCACCTCTGTCCGTGTCAGGAACTGTCCACAGCAGCAGCAAATCCCCATAGAAGCCCTCTCTTGCTCTCCAGACTGGAAAGAGTACACCACTTCCTGCAGGACATACAGCAGCTGATAAGTACTGAAAGACCATATTTTTTAATAGAAGTAATTTCCAAATCTCTGACAATATTTTTTTTATCTGACAGATTTTTGAAGCCAAAGCCAGGAACAGACTATAAACAGAGAACCAGTAATAAAGGAAAGACTGAGATTTCTTCTTTTTTCAAATCCATTCCTGGCTCTGGCTTCCAAAATCTGTCAAATAAATCTGCCTGTGTAAACACACCATAAGTCCCACGGACAGTGACTGTAGCGTTCAATCTAGGTTTTGGCCATGGGGGGGTAAGGAGGGTAACCCCCTTTTTGTGATGGCCTTCACCCATTAGCTTTTGATCCCCCTATCCTGTGGGCAGGGGACAACTTTTAAAGACATGATCCAAGGTTAGAAAAACACAGCTGCTTTCTTCAAAAAACAGCGCCACACTTTTCCTTAGGTTATTTGTGGTATTACAACTCGGTTCCATTCCTTTCCATGAAGCTTTGCTGCAATAGCACACACATACTGAGTACAAGTGTGACCCTTTGTCTGGAAGAAAAGCTACAGTATGTGCTCAAAATGTTAATTAAACCTCTTAAATGGGCTCCGTCATTAAAGTGTCACTCCATGTCACAGAGCGATAAATGGACCATTATTGAGACATCAGCCGATGACAACGATGTAATAGCGATGCGTGTCCGACAGCTAATAACTGTGTATAAAAATATCAATAAACTGTATACATTACCTGTCCACACACCCAGTGTTCTCCTGTCCTCTACCCCCCCCCCCCCCGTTCTCTCCCCAATAGTATATAGACACCCTGCGCTCTCCCTCAATAGTATATAGACCCCTGTGATCTCTCCGATAGTATATAGGCCCCCTGTGATCTCTCCAATAGTATATAGCCCCCTGTGCTCTCCCCCAATAGTATATAGACACCCTGCGCTCTCCCCCAATAGTATATGGACACCCCGCAGTCTTCCCCAATACTATATAGCCCCCTTGCTGTGCTCTCCCCCAATAGTATATAGCCCCCCTGTTTTCTCCCAAATAGTATATAGCCCCCTTGCTGTGCTCTCCCCCAGTATATAGCCCCCATGCTATGCTCTCCCCCAGTATATAGCCCCCTTGCTGTGCTCTCCCCCAGTATATAGTCCCCTTTCTGTGTTCTCCCCCAGTATATAGCCCCCTTGCTGTGCTCTCCCCCAGTATATAGCCCCCTTTCTGTGCTCTACCCAAGTATATAGCCCCTGTGCTGTGCTCTCCCACAGTATATAGCCCCCATGCTGTGCTCGCCACCAGTATTTAGCCCCATGCTGTGCTCTCCCTCAGTATATAGCCCCCTTTCTGTGCTCTCCCCCAGTATATAGCCCCCTTGCTGTGCTCTTCCCCAGTATATAGCCCCCTTGCTGTGCTCTCCCCCAGTATATAGCCCCCTTGCTGTGCTCATCCCCAGTATATAGCCCCTTTGCTGTGCGCTCCCCCTCCAATATAACATTAACAAAAAAAACAATTGTACTCACCTGGGTCCACGCGTTCCTCTTTTCTTGTGGCCGCACTCCCCTTACCCTGGTGCCGGGGCCCAGTAACGTCACTCGGCTCCGACACCAGAGGGAGAGTGCGGCCACAAGAGTGACTGACAGGGAGGGAGCCAATGGCTCTCTCTCTGTCAGTATCATGGGCGAACGGGCAGCGGTGGATGGGGGGGGGGCCTCTAGGGGGCACTATGGATGGGTAAGTAGATTACCCATCCATGGCGCTCCCCCCGACAGGCTGGTGGCCGGAGCCCTGTGCGACTGCACTGGTCGAAACACAGCAACGGCCGGCCTGCTCGGGGGGCCCTTTAACCAATGCACGTGCACCATGTGCCCTCTGGTTAAAGTGGCCCTGCCCAAGACCCCTGTAGCATTAAAGAGGAACTACCAGCAGGTAACTGAATCTAGTCTGATAGCTCCCTATAGCACAGGAGACGCTGAGGATGAAGTTAAGAAACTTATCTTCATCCTCAGCTTCCGATGTGCAATAGGGGAATATAAGGCTAGATTTGTCTAACCTGCTGGTAGTTCCTCTTTAAAGTGACTGTACCACCAGGCCCAGGTTGAAGCACTGGAGGCGGGCTGACCCACCCCCAGTGGGAAGAAACCCAAGCCCCTCCATGACGTGACTCCATCAGAATCAATGGAACCCTATCATAGAGGGGCGGGGGTTTCCTCCCACTAAGGGTGGGTCGGCGCACCTCCAGTGCTTCTGCCTGGGCCTGGTGGTACAGTCACTTTAATATCCTCAGTTACAAGAAAACCAAGCCTCTCCAGTGAAAGCAGAGGTCTGCTAAAACCCTACAGCAGTGCCATACTGGGGCATTGTTGCTGAGTCTGGTCAATGCTGTGTAAGCTGAAATGGAGACGACAGAAAAGGTTAAAGGGGTAGTGCGGCGCTCAGCAATTATTCACAGAATAACACACATTACAAAGTTATACAACTTTGTAATGTATGTTATGTCTGTGAATCGCCCCCTTCCCGTGTCCCTACACACCCGCACGTGTACCCGGAAGTGTGGTGCGATATACATACCTGACGCGTGTCGACCCCCGTATTCTGTCGATGCAATCTTTGGGAGGCCGGCCGACTCGTTGCAGCCGTCCCGCATGCCGGCCCCCCTCTGCAGCGTCATCAGTTGCCGCGATTGGCTGAGAATAACTGTGCTCAGGCAATCACGGCTGAGCACAGTTATGACGCGGCAGAGGGGGGCCGGCAGGAGCGGGTCGGCCCGCCTCCCGAAGATGACGTCTTTGAAGAAGATGGCGGACGGGGTCGGTCGACACGGATCAGGTAATGTATAGCGCATCACACTTCCAGGTACATGTGCGGGGGTGGGGGGACACGGGAAGGGGGCGATTCACAGACATAACATACATTACAAAGTTGTATAACTTTGTAATGTGTGTTATTCTGTGAATAATTGCTGAGCGCCGCACTACCCCTTTAAATACGGCTACTACCTTTTCTTCAGGGTTTCCAGCTGTCTCTGACCATCGGGGAAAGACCTGCTCCTTGCAGGAACCTGCACCGTGAATTTATAAGAGTTACTGTCACTTAAATAAAACTTTTGCCATGTCGCACAGACATAGCGATGATATGAAGGATCCAACAGCAGCAGATAAGATATTGAGGAGCAAACGAGCACTCGGGCAGCCCATAGGGGATAGCGTTGGTCTGCTGCTATCAAAGTCCTTTGTCTTTCAACATGGTTGAAAGACAAACGACAGCAAAGATCAGCCGACATTAGTAATGTCGGCTGATCGTTGCCTTCTATTACACAGGACGATTATCGGCCATTACGGCCGATATCAGCCACTAATCGTTCCATGTAATAGGGGCTTTAGTCAGCTGGGATGCACACTAGAAGGTCACCAATCCCAAGTAGTGGCCAATTTACATCTCATCACAGCATCCGGTAGCCGCAAGAGTTTATTCACATAGCAGAGTACAAAAATGCATTTTTCATAAAGCGAATGTACAATCAGGCACATTTACTTTAATGGTGCGTTCACACCTACAGGATCTGCAGCTGATTTTCTGCAGCAGATTTCAGTTAAATAACTGAACACAGCATCAGATTTGATGCTGTGTTCAGTTATTTAACTGAAATCTGCTGCAGAAAATCAGCTGCAGATCCTGTAGGTGTGAACGCACCCTAAAGGGTCTATTACTAAGCACCGGCCAGGGGTGAAGCACTGGAGGTGGGCTGGCCCGCCCCACAGTGTGACGAAACCCCCTCACCTCTGTGATGTGGCTCCATTAGAATCAATGGGGGTTCCCTCCCACTGGGGACAGGCCAGTCCAGTGCTTCACCCCCATCCGGTGCTCAGTAATAGACCGGTGCCATGTACAGAAACCGAGCCGTGGGTCACAAAAAAGGCCTGTGGCACTGGCATCCCCGTGCCCGCGTTGTTCTATTCAGATGCGACACTTTAACCATTTAAAATGCACCTCAATGGTCTAGTGGCAGATCGGCTTCTCAGAAACTGACCTGTTATACTTACCAGGCCCGGTCTAAGTAACGTAATGACGCTGCTCCCAGCTCGGCCATCACTAGAGGCCGCCTTTAGCAGCCAGTTACATAGATCAATGCAGTACAAAAAATATAAACCAGATAAAAAAAAATATTTGCTATTGCTGCATGCGTAATCGCCCGAACTATCAAATACCCCATTCCCGATCTCGCTCGGTAAGACGGCTAAAGTGCAAAATTGTAGATTTTTGGTTAAATCAAATCCCGAAAAAGTTGAATAAAAGGTGATGAGAAAGTCGCATATACGCAAGCAAGATACTAATAAAAAATACAGATCATGATGCAAAAAAAAGGGACACCTCACACCTCAGCCCCATAGACCAAAGGATAAAGGGGCTGCAAGATTATCAGACTAGAAGTATTTTATTTTTTTATTAAAAAAGGTTTCTTTTTTTTAAAGGGAACCTGTCAACTCGGGGAAGCAGAGATAAGTCCAAAGCCCACAGGAAATCACTGGACCAGTGATTTCTCATCTGCTGTATGTCCTGCAGGAAGTGGTGTAATCTTTCCTGTCTGACACAGTGCTCTCTGATGCCACCTCAGTCCTTGTCAGGAACTGTCCAGAGCAGCAGCAAATCCCCATAGAAAACCTCTCCAGACTGTAAAGCATACTCCACTTCCTGCAGGACATACAGCAGCTGATAGGTACTGGAAGACTGGAGATTTTTGTTATAGAAATACATTACAAATCTCTGGCACCAGTTGATATGAAAGAACTTTTTTTGGCTGAAATACCAATTTCCCATAGGCTGTCAGGGACTTTGGACACTGGTGGGCTGTGTTGTTACTGCATAGACACCAGGGGTAGGACTCTTATTGGGTAACGTACTCCGCTCTACCGCACCCACCCTACACAGCGCAACCTTGTTTTCATAATAAGCCGCAAAGCAACGTCACAGTCTGGTGGGCGGGGCCTCTGCGGCACACGTGACATCGGCATCCGCCAGGAATCCGAGAGAATAAAAGTTTCTGTAGTTTAAACATGACCACGTGATGCACAGACTGTCCAATCCGGAACGAAGTGTCATCCGCCGACCAATCAGCTCCTCTGCGTCCCCACTCCAAGCCGTACTCTCGGCGTTACTGAGATCTGATTGGCTGAGACCATCGGAAGCGCAATTTTCAAATGTTCCCAGCGTAGAATCCTCCGGTGACTGAGTGCTGTGCGCTGTAACGTCCGCTCCGAGTCCGGGCAGCAGGGATCAGTGTGAGCCGGAGCCGCTACAGGTAGGAGCAGCACGCCCATCCTCCTGATGGCATGGGGGGATCGGTATAATCGGCCGGGCGGTACTGACTACCATGCTGTGCCTGTTCTCCCGCTTACATCCATATGGCCCCCGGACTGCTGGAGATGTCTCACCCGTTTGCCAGCCTCTGGAGATATATATATATATATATATATATATATATATATATATATATATATAATTTTTTTTTTGTAGCATTTTTTACTATAGCATATAAAGGCAATAACATTTTTTATGTGGCTACATTAATCCTTATCAGGTTATGTAAGTATTGCAGGTTGTACTGGATGGGGCACAAGCCTTACTGTTTGCTGCCTGATTTGCGCCTTTATTAAAGGGATGTTCCAGTATTAGCTGGTGATGTATCACTAGGATCCGCCATCACTCGCTGATCGTGGGGGTCTGACCGCAGTATATTGGGGGCAGGGGGTGATACCTGTGTACATCCTTGCAGGCTGTGTTACTTTGCAGCTAAAATTTTGACAGGTGCTACGTATCCCTTATATATAGCAATGGGTGGGGGTCCCATCAGCTGTGTACCCGGGTGGTCTGCTGCTGGTACTTATCATGGCTAGAATGGCCTGTGTGATGTGATATATAGGAGTGCACAAGAGCTATTCACATTGTGTCAGACCCTGAGCAAGTACAGGTGTGTATGGCTAATAGTAACAGCAATAATATCGTATAACACGTGATGGAGGCAGGAGGTGTGCGGCTAATAGTAACAGCAATAATATCGTATAACACGTGATGGAGGCAGGAGGTGTGCGGCTAATAGTAACAATAATATCGTATAACACGTGATGGAGGAAGGAGGTGTGCGGCTAATAGTAACAGCAATAATATCGTATAACACGTGATGGAGGCAGGAGATGTGCGGCTAATAGTAACAGCAATAATATCGTATAACACGTGATGGAGGCAGGAGGTGTGCGGCTAATAGTAACAATAATATCGTATAACACGTGATGGAGGCAGGAGGTGTGCGGCTAATAGTAACAATAATATTGTATAACAGGTGATGGAGGCAGGAGGTGTGCGGCTAATAGTAACAGCAATAATATCGTATAACACGTGATGGAGGCAGGAGGTGTGCGGCTAATAGTAACAATAATATCGTATAACACATGATGGAGGCAGGAGATGTGCGGCTAATAGTAACAATAATATCGTATAACACGTGATGGAGGCAGGAGGTGTGCGGCTAATAGTAACAATAATATCGTATAACACGTGATGGAGGAAGGAGGTGTGCGGCTAATAGTAACAGCAATAATATCGTATAACAGGTGATGGAGGCAGGAGATGTGCGGCTAATAGTAACAGCAATAATATCGTATAACACGTGATGGAGGCAGGAGGTGTGCGGCTAATAGTAACAATAATATCGTATAACACGTGATGGAGGAAGGAGGTGTGCGGCTAATAGTAACAATAATATCGTATAACACGTGATGGAGGCAGGAGGTGTGCGGCTAATAGTAACAGCAATAATATCGTATAACACGTGATGGAGGCAGGAGGTGTGCGGCTAATAGTAACAATAATATCGTATAACACATGATGGAGGCAGGAGATGTGCGGCTAATAGTAACAGCAATAATATCGTATAACAGGTGATGGAGGCAGGAGATGTGCGGCTAATAGTAACAATAATATCGTATAACACGTGATGGAGGCAGGAGGTGTGCGGCTAATAGTAACAGCAATAATATCGTATAACACGTGATGGAGGCAGGAGGTGTGCGGCTAATAGTAACAATAATATCGTATAACAGGTGATGGAGGCAGGAGATGTGCGGCTAATAGTAACAGCAATAATATCGTATAACAGGTGATGGAGGCAGGAGATGTGCGGCTAATAGTAACAATAATATCGTATAACACGTGATGGATGAAGGAGATGTGCGGCTAATAGTAACAGCAATAATATCGTATAACACGTGATGGAGGCAGGAGGTGTGCGGCTAATAGTAACAGCAATAATATCGTATAACACGTGATGGAGGCAGGAGGTGTGCGGCTAATAGTAACAATAATATCGTATAACACGTGATGGAGGCAGGAGGTGTGCGGCTAATAGTAACAATAATATCGTATAACAGGTGATGGAGGCAGGAGGTGTGCGGCTAATAGTAACAGCAATAATATCGTATAACACGTGATGGAGGCAGGAGGTGTGCGGCTAATAGTAACAGCAATAATATCGTATAACACGTGATGGAGGCAGGAGGTGTGCGGCTAATAGTAACAATAATATCATATAACACGTGATGGAGGCAGGAGGTGTGCGGCTAATAGTAACAATAATATCATATAACACGTGATGGAGGCAGGAGGTGTGCGGCTAATAGTAACAATAATATTGTATAACAGGTGATGGAGGCAGGAGGTGTGCGGCTAATAGTAACAGCAATAATATCGTATAACACGTGATGGAGGCAGGAGGTGTGCGGCTAATAGTAACAGCAATAATATCGTATAACACGTGATGGAGGCAGGAGATGTGCGGCTAATAGTAACAATAATATTGTATAACAGGTGATGGAGGCAGGAGGTGTGCGGCTAATAGTAACAATAATATTGTATAACAGGTGATGGAGGCAGGAGGTGTGCGGCTAATAGTAACAATAATATCGTATAACACGTGATGGAGGCAGGAGGTGTGCGGCTAATAGTAACAGCAATAATATCGTATAACACGTGATGGAGGCAGGAGATGTGCGGCTAATAGTAACAGCAATAATATCGTATAACACGTGATGGAGGCAGGAGGTGTGCGGCTAATAGTAACAGCAATATCGTATAACACGTGATGGAGGCAGGAGATGTATGGCTAATAGTAACAGCAATAATATCGTATAACACGTGATGAAGGCAGGAGATGTGCGGCTAATAGTAACAATAATATCGTATAACACGTGATGGAGGCAGGAGATGTGCGGCTAATAGTGACAATAATATCGTATAACACGTGATGGAGGCAGGAGGTGTATGGCTAATAGTAACAATAATATCGTATAACACGTGATGGAGGCAGGAGGTGTGCGGCTAATAGTAACAGCAATAATATCGTATAACACGTGATGGAGGCAGGAGGTGTGCGGCTAATAGTAACAATAATATCGTATAACACGTGATGGAGGCAGGAGATGTGCGGGCTAATAGTGACAATAATATCGTATAACACGTGATGGAGGCAGGAGGTGTATGGCTAATAGTAACAATAATATCGTATAACACGTGATGGAGGCAGGAGGTGTGCGGCTAATAGTAACAGCAATAATATCGTATAACACGTGATGGAGGCAGGAGATGTGCGGCTAATAGTAATACCGTATAACACGTGATGGAGGCAGGAGGTGTGCGGCTAATAGTAACAGCAATAATATCGTATAACACGTGATGGAGGCAGGAGATGTGCGGCTAATAGTAACAGCAATAATATCGTATAACACGTGATGGAGGCAGGAGATGTGCGGCTAATAGTAACAGCAATAATATCGTATAACAGGTGATGGAGGCAGGAGATGTGCGGCTAATAGTAACAGCAATAATATCGTATAACACGTGATGGAGGCAGGAGATGTGCGGCTAATAGTAACAGCAATAATATCGTATAACACGTGATGGAGGCAGGAGATGTGCGGCTAATAGTAACAATAATATCGTATAACACGTGATGGAGGCAGGAGATGTGCGGCTAATAGTAACAATAATATTGTATAACAGGTGATGGAGGCAGGAGGTGTGCGGCTAATAGTAACAGCAATAATATCGTATAACAGGTGATGGAGGCAGGAGATGTGCGGCTAATAGTAACAGCAATAATATCGTATAACACGTGATGGAGGCAGGAGATGTGCGGCTAATAGTAACAGCAATAATATCGTATAACACGTGATGGAGGCAGGAGATGTGCGGCTAATAGTAACAATAATATCGTATAACACGTGATGGAGGCAGGAGGTGTGCGGCTAATAGTAACAATAATATCGTATAACACGTGATGGAGGAAGGAGATGTGCGGCTAATAGTAACAGCAATAATATCGTATAACAGGTGATGGAGGCAGGAGATGTGCGGCTAATAGTAACAATAATATCGTATAACAGGTGATGGAGGCAGGAGATGTGCGGCTAATAGTAAAAGCAATAATATCGTATAACACGTGATGGAGGCAGGAGATGTGCGGCTAATAGTAACAGCAATAATATCGTATAACACGTGATGGAGGCAGGAGATGTGCGGCTAATAGTAACAATAATATCGTATAACACGTGATGGATGAAGGAGATGTGCGGCTAATAGTAACAATAATATCGTATAACAGGTGATGGAGGCAGGAGGTGTGCGGCTAATAGTAACAATAATATCGTATAACACGTGATGGAGGCAGGAGATGTGCGGCTAATAGTAACAATAATATCGTATAACACGTGATGGAGGCAGGAGATGTGCGGCTAATAGTAACAGCAATAATATCGTATAACAGGTGATGGAGGCAGGAGATGTGCGGCTAATAGTAACAATAATATCGTATAACACGCGATGGAGGCAGGAGGTGTGCGGCTAATAGTAACAATAATAATATTGTATAACACGTGATGGAGGCAGGAGGTGTGCGGCTAATAGTAACAATAATAATATCGTATAACACGTGATGAAGGCAGGAGATGTGCGGCTAATAGTAACAGCAATAATATCGTATAACACGTGATGGAGGCAGGAGATGTGCGGCTAATAGTAACAATAATATCGTATAACACGTGATGGAGGCAGGAGGTGTGCGGCTAATAGTAACAGCAATAATATCGTATAACACGTGATGGAGGCAGGAGGTGTGCGGCTAATAGTAACAATAATATCGTATAACACGTGATGAAGGCAGGAGATGTGCGGCTAATAGTAACAATAATATCGTATAACACGTGATGGAGGCAGGAGATGTGCGGCTAATAGTGACAATAATATCGTATAACACGTGATGGAGGCAGGAGGTGTATGGCTAATAGTAACAATAATATCGTATAACACGTGATGGAGGCAGGAGGTGTGCGGCTAATAGTAACAGCAATAATATCGTATAACACGTGATGGAGGCAGGAGGTGTGCGGCTAATAGTAACAATAATATCGTATAACACGTGATGGAGGCAGGAGATGTGCGGCTAATAGTGACAATAATATCGTATAACACGTGATGGAGGCAGGAGGTGTATGGCTAATAGTAACAATAATATCGTATAACACGTGATGGAGGCAGGAGATGTGCGGCTAATAGTAATACCGTATAACACGTGATGGAGGCAGGAGGTGTGCGGCTAATAGTAACAGCAATAATATCGTATAACACGTGATGGAGGCAGGAGATGTGCGGCTAATAGTAACAGCAATAATATCGTATAACACGTGATGGAGGCAGGAGATGTGCGGCTAATAGTAACAGCAATAATATCGTATAACAGGTGATGGAGGCAGGAGGTGTGCGGCTAATAGTAACAGCAATAATATCGTATAACACGCGATGGAGGCAGGAGATGTGCGGCTAATAGTAACAATAATATCGTATAACACGTGATGGAGGCAGGAGATGTGCGGCTAATAGTAACAGCAATATCGTATAACATGTGATGGAGGCAGGAGGTGTGCGGCTAATAGTAACAGCAATAATATCGTATAACACGTGATGGAGGCAGGAGGTGTGCGGCTAATAGTAACAGCAATAATATCGTATGAAATGTGATGGAGGCAGGAGATGTGCGGCTGGATGGGGTGGTATTACATTATAAAATGTGATGGAGGCAGGAGATGTGCGGCTGGATGGGGTGGTAGTACAGTATAAAACATGATGGAGGCAGGAGATGTGCGGCTGGGTAGGGGTGGTAGTACATTATCAAATGTAATGGAGGCAGGAGATGTGCGGCTGGATGGGGTGGTAGTAAATTATAAAATGTGATGGAGGCAGGAGATGTGCGGCTGGGTAGGGGTAGTAGTACAGTATAGAAAATAGTACACAAGTGATGCATAGTGGTAGTGATGTCATATTTAGGGGAGTATAGAGCATGAGTTGTAGTACAGTATGGAGAATTAATGGACAAGGCAGAAGATGTGCGGCTTTCTAGAGGTAGTAGTTGTAATAGTAGCGGCAGTACACTGTTAAACATGATTGGCAAGGCAGGAACTCTGCAACTCTATAGGGCTTATAATAGTGACAGCATCCCTAGGGGTTGTAGTGGCGGCAGCAGAACAGTATTAAAGATGTTGGACAACACCGATCTGTGGCTCTATATGGCGAGTAGTAGTGACAGTACCCTATAGAATATGGTGGACAATGCAGGAGGTGTAAGGCTGGTAGAAGTGACAGTACCCTATAGAATATGGTGGACAATGCTGGAGGTGTAGGGCTGGTAGAAGTGACAGTACCTTATAGAATATGGTGGACAATGCAGGAGGTGTAGGGCTGGTAGTAGTGACAGTACCCTATAGAATATGATGGACAATGCAGGAGGTGTAGGGCTGGTAGTAGTGACAGTACCCTATAGAATATGATGGACAATGCAGGAGGTGTAGGGCTGGTAGTAGTGACAAGTGACAGTACCCTATAGAATATGGTGAACAATGCAGGAGGTGTAGGGCTGGTAGTAGTGACAATATACTATAGAATATGGTGGACAATGCAGGAGGTGTAGGGCTGGTAGTAGTGACAGTACCCTATAGATTGATGGACACTGCAGGAGGTGTAGGGCTGGTAGTAGTGATAATATACTATAGAATATGGTGGACAATGCAGGAAGTGTAGGGCTGGTAGTAGTGACAGTACCCTATAGAATATGATGGACAATGCAGGAGCTGTAGGGCTGGTAGAAGTGACAGTACCCTATAGAATATGGTGGACAATGCAGGAGGTGAAGGGCTGGTAGTAGTGACAATATACTATAGAATATGGTGGACAATGCAAGAGGTGTAGGGCTGGTAGTAGTGACAGTACCCTATAGAATATGGTGAACAATGCAGGAGGTGTAGGGCTGGTAGTAGTGACAGTACCCTATAGAATATGGTGAACAATGCAGGAGGTGTAGGGCTGGTAGAAGTGACAGTACCCTATAGAATATGGTGGACAATGCAGGAGGTGTAGGGCTGGTAGTAGTGACAGTACCCTATAGAATATGGTGGACTATGCTGGAGGTGTAGGGCTGGTAGAAGTGACAGTACCCTATAGAATATGGTGGACAATGCAGGAGGTGTAGGGCTGGTAGTAGTGACAATATACTATAGAATATGGTGGACAATGCAAGAGGTGTAGGGCTGGTAGAAGTGACAGTACCCTATAGAATATGGTGAACAATGCAGGAGGTGTAGGGCTGGTGGTAGTGACAATATACTATAGAATATGGTGGACAATGCAGGAGGTGTAGGGCTGGTAGAAGTGACAAGTGACAGTACGCTATAGAATATGGTGGGCAATGCAGGAGGTGTAGGGCTGGTAGTAGTGACAGTACCTTATAAAATATGGTGAACAATGCAGGAGGTGTAGGGCTGGTAGAAGTGACAGTACCCTATAGAATATGGTGGACAATGCAGGAGGTGTAGGGCTGGTAGAAGTGACAGTACCCTATAGAATATGGTGGACAATGCAGGAGGTGTAGGGCTGGTAGTAGTGACAGTACCCTATAGAATATGGTGGACAATGCAGGAGGTGTAGGGCTGGTAGAAGTGACAGTACCCTATAGAATATGGTGGACAATGCAGGAGGTGTAGGGCTGGTAGTAGTGACAAGTGACAGTACGCTATAGAATATGGTGGGCAATGCAGGAGGTGTAGGGCTGGTAGTAGTGACAATATACTATAGAATATGGTGGACAATGCAGGAGGTGTAGGGCTGGTAGTAGTGACAGTACCCTATAGAATATGGTGGACAATGCAGGAGGTGTAGGGCTGGTAGAAGTGACAGTACCCTATAGAATATGGTGGACAATGCAGGAGGTGTAGGGCTGGTAGTAGTGACAAGTGACAGTACGCTATAGAATATGGTGGGCAATGCAGGAGGTGTAGGGCTGGTAGTAGTGACAATATACTATAGAATATGGTGGACAATGCAGGAGGTGTAGGGCTGGTAGTAGTGACAGTACCCTATAGAATATGGTGGACAATGCAGGAGGTGTAGGGCTGGTAGAAGTGACAGTACCCTATAGAATATGGTGGACAATGCAGGAGGTGTAGGGCTGGTAGTAGTGACAAGTGACAGTACGCTATAGAATATGGTGGGCAATGCAGGAGGTGTAGGGCTGGTAGTAGTGACAATATACTATAGAATATGGTGGACAATGCAGGAGGTGTAGGGCTGGTAGTAGTGACAGTACGCTATAGAATATGGTGGGCAATGCAGGAGGTGTAGGGCTGGTGGTAGTGACAATATACTATAGAATATGGTGGACAATGCAGGAGGTGTAGGGCTGGTAGAAGTGACAGTAACCTATAGAATATGGCATGATGGGAACTGTAGTTTTGCAACAGCTGGATGGCAAAAGCTTCCCTATCCCTACTTTAAGCCTAGGCTCTATAGGTCTTGTGCCCTTGTTATGGCTGCAAGTCTTGTCCTGGACATAGGTCTAATGATAACTAAAATCGTAGGTGTGAACAGTGTCCTATAAGGATCCAGTGCATAAATGCCCGGTATTACATTGGTGTGAACTCTCAGTCAAGTATTTGGCTAGTCCCCTGGAGATGCCCGCTGCCTTTACCTCCCAGCTGAGGCCTTTGGTGGCCATGACGACCAGCAGCTATGGCATGAGGCCCTGGCTGGCGTACTAGGAAACACTATAACTGCCAACTGTGGCGGGGGCCTCTGTATATGAGGAATTCACCAGCGAGAGACTGAAGGGCCCCTGGGGCTGTATACAGGGCTCTGGGACTGTGGCCGCTGACTTGTAGAAATGTTTAGTTGGCACCACCGAGGTTAGGGCACATCAGTACCTCAGCATGGTACCGTCTTCCTTGTATTCCACCAATTATGCCTTCTGACATTTTGATATGTTGCTTACTTTTTAAAGAGAACCTGTCAACCCCCTTGCCGGGGCAGAGCCCGGACGACCCCCCTGGACCCATATACTTACCGCTTCCACGAAGTTCCAGAGCTTGTATCGCCGCCGAGATATCCCCGTCCGAAGCCGCGCGCGCTCACCAGAGACGGGTCAAACGCCCATATAGAATGATTGAGCTGTCATTTTCTACAGGCGTTGGACTTATCTCTGAGCGCGCACAGCTTTGGACGGTGATATCTTGGCGGCGGGACAGGCTCCGGGACTGGGACTTCGTGAAAGCGGTAAGTATAAGGGTCTGCACAGGGGGGGCAGCCGGGCTCTGCCCTGACACGGGGGGTGACAGGTTCCTTTTAAAATAAAGAGCTTGTCTTCCTGAATTGACCCATTTAAGACAGTGACCTGTAATGAGGCCTATGATGTCGACTTGGCTACTTCTATGGAAAGTACATGTAGGAAACACTTTAGGAGAGGCCATTGGTCAGTGGTGCTCCTGTATCTGCATTCAGTGCCGGTTTATTTAACCCTTTATAGTCAACTTATTTAAATGGTTTACCACAGCACCTTGTATAAAGAGTTTTAACTTTATTACTTGTCCTGTAAGTTCTTGTAATAGACAATGCAGACATTTCTATTGTACGTTACTTAAAGGATTTTTGCTCCTTCCTAGTCACTATGTCGTCCCAACCTCTCTACCATGTCCAGCAAGAAAGAAGACAAAGGGAAGAATATCCAGGTCGTCGTAAGATGCAGGTACGTGTCTGATGGCCTAGTAGTATTGCTTTGTGTACGTTTCAGGTCCCAGGAATATACGTATTATATATGCTGTGTGTTACATGCCATACATACTTACACATGAAGGGCTGACGTATGTAGCAGTGTCCCAGTTGACTGGTCAATTTTGGGGTCGTGTGACCAAAATCACAGGGGATCGTGTTGTACCTTGTGCATTGTGGCACGTCACACCTAATTTAAGTAAACTAGGTCGCACTGTGACCCAAACTGTAGTTGCATAAAAAAAATCTGCAATGTATTTTCTTGTGTCAGTAACCTTGCGGCCCCTGCCTCTTTAGGGCCACAGCACAACCATTTACTTAATGTACAGGGTACATCTTGGTGAGTATCGGTCGTACGATCCCTGTTGAAGCCAAAATCACCATGTAGCGCCACCCTTAATTGACTGAAAGCATGGCCGAACCCAACAGGCCCCATAATGGCTCTAATGGCCATCTGGCACTAGTGGCATCCATCCATAGTCTTAATATAGTAAGCGTCTTGTAGACTGGAGGAGAAGATATGGTCAGTCTTGTGTCACTATCGATAGACACTGCATCACCTGTATGTTTTCTTCTTTCCTTTCAGACCCTTCAATCAGTTGGAACGGAAGGCTAACTCTCACTCAGTGTTAGAATGTGACCCGCAGCGTAAAGAGGTTTCAGTCCGGACTGGTGGAATTAATGACAAACTGGGGAAGAAGAACTATACATTTGATATGGTAGGTGACTATGCCGCATCATTCATGAGGGGAAAGGTAGACTGGAAGATCCATTTTCATATCTGCTATTAAGGAACTTAGTTAATTGGGGAGGGAGGAAAGGTCTCTAGTCAATTATCACCATCAACTTGGTGGACCGGAGAGCAAGTATAAAGAGGAAGACAAAGCACATCTGTGCACTATATGGACAGCTTAGCGACTGCAGAGGTTATCCTGCAATGAGATTCCCCATATAGCTGAAAACATAGAAACCTAGAAGATTGTTGGCAGAAGACCACTTGGTCTGTCTAGTCTACCCTATTAGTGTTTCCCTTCTTATAATCTTAGAGTAGATATGTTTATCTATCTTACATTTAGAAACATTGAATTGCAGTTTCCACAGTTTGGACCATTTTCCCTATTACTTACACCTCCAGGAATATCAACCCAAAAAATGTGAAAACACATACCAGCGCTTCAAATAGAGGAAATGTGTATACAGTATATAACTCTGCACTAATACCCTTTCCTGTTTCTTCAGGTATTTGGTCCTGCAGCTAAACAGATTGAAGTGTACAGGAGCGTAGTATGTCCCATCTTGGATGAGGTTATTATGGTTATAACTGCACCATTTTTGCGTAAGTATCTTTGCTTTTCTAATGTACAGGGTTAATAATGATAAGTATAAAGAAAGTTAAATGAGTACTTAACATAACAGTTCCTGTATTGTCTATAAATATTTGCGTTGCCAAATAATGGATATGAGTGCGATCACACAGGCAAACACACGGTTGTTTTCTGTGTCCATAACGCATAGTCTTACTGGCCAAAGACCATTGAAGTTAAAGGAGAAGTCCGGCGAAAATTTTTATTAAAGTATTGTATTACCCCCCCCCCCCCCTCCCAAAAAAAAAAAAAAAAGTTATACAAATCACCAATATACACTTATTACGGGAAATGCTTATAAAGTGCTTTTTTCCAGCACTTACTACGGCATCAAGGCTTCGCTTCCTGGATAACATGGTGATGTCACTTCCTGGATAACTGTGTGGGCTGTGGCTGCTGGAGAGGATGATGGCAGAGGGATGCTCAGTGTCCCTCCAGTGCCCTGTGTCCCTCAGTGTCCCCCTGCCATCATCCTCTCCAGCAGCCACAGCCCACACAGCTCTGGGGTCGGGTCGTGACATCACCATGTTATCCGGGAGTGACATCACCATGTATCCAGGGAGTGACATCACCATGTTATCCAGGGAGTGACATCACCATGTTATCCAGGGAGTGACATCACCATGTTATCCAGGAGTGACATCACCATGTTATCCAGGGAGTGACATCACCATGTTATCCAGGGAGTGACATCACCATGTTATCCAGGGAGTGACATCACCATGTTATCCAGGAGTGACATCACAGTTATCCAGGGAGTGACATCACCATGTTATCCAGGGAGTGACATCACCATGTTATCCAGGGAGTGACATCACCATGTTATCCAGGGAGTGACATCACCATGTTATCCAGGAGTGACATCACCATGTTATCCAGGGTGACATCACCATGTTATCCAGGGAGTGACATCACCATGTTATCCAGGGAGTGACATCACCATGTTATCCAGGGAGTGACATCACCATGTTATCCAGGGAGTGACATCACCATGTTATCCAGGGAGTGACATCACCATGTTATCCAGGGAGTGACATCACCATGTTATCCAGGGAGTGACATCACCATGTTATCCAGGGAGTGACATCACCATGTTATCCAGGGAGTGACATCACCATGTTATCCACCAGGGAGTGACATCACCATGTTATCCAGGAGTGACATCACCATGTTATCCAGGGAGTGACATCACCATGTTATCCAGGGAGTGACATCACCATGTTATCCAGGGAGTGACATCACCATGTTATCCAGGGAGTGACATCACCATGTTATCCAGGGAGTGACATCACCATGTTATCCAGGAGTGACATCACCATGTTATCCAGGAGTGACATCACCATGTTTTCCAGGAAGTGAAGCCTTGATGCAGTAGTAAGTGCAGGGAAAAAAAAGCACTTTATAACCATTTCCCATAATAAGTGTATATTGGGGATTTGTATAACTTTTGGGGGGCAATACAATACTTTTATAAATTTTCACACCGTTTCTCTCCTTTAATGCTCAAGATTTTTCATTGTTGTGAATAGGTCTTTCAAAGTCGAATCCACATGCTTCCTTTCATAAAACTTCATATCTTGTGTATTATGATGTTTAAATTCTGCATTGTTGTGCTACATTGTCTTTTAGCTATGGTCAGACTGGCACAGGGAAAACCTTCACTATGGAAGGTGAAAGATCTGCTGATGAGGAGTTTACTTGGGAGCAGGACCCCCTGGCTGGTATAATTCCTCGAACGCTTCACCAGATATTCGAGAAGCTATCGGAGAACGGTACAGAGTTCTCTGTAAAGGTCTCTCTGCTGGAAATCTACAATGAGGAACTCTTTGACCTTCTCAGTCCTGCTCCTGATGTCAGCGAGAGGCTACAGATGTTCGATGATCCTCGCAACAAAGTAAGTCTGAATCCATTACTCTGAAACAGTATATCGCTCAGGTTCTGGGACAGGACTGTAATCTTATTGTCTCCTAGAGAGGAGTGATCATAAAGGGGCTGGAAGAAGTGACAGTACACAACAAGGACGAGGTTTATCATATCTTAGAAAGAGGGGCAGCAAAGAGGACCACGGCATCCACTCTGATGAACGCTTACTCCAGGTACAGGCCTTTTCATATCAGTCTAAAGTTGGCTTTGGCTTTGTTAAATCCTTTTTCTATTTATTGTCTGACACACAAACACAGGTTTTGATCCTGTGAATTCCCTTTCTGACAGAAAATTTAAAGCATCCCCCTCTCATTTAAAGGGGTACGCCGGAGGAAAAAAATGTTTTAAAGTGTCACTGTTGTGAAATAGTTTTTTGCAGAAATCAATAGTCCAGGCGATTTTAAGAAACTTTTGTAATTGTTTATTATCCGAAAAATGCATTTTTATCATGAAATAGCAGTTTGAAGCTCTCCCCCCTGTCTTCATTGTTCTCCTATGGAGAGAGCTAAAGAAAAGACCAAAACAGGACAACAAAGAGTTAATCTACAAATCCCTCACGGGATATCTCTTCTGACCATCACCAGTGACCTGTCTGAGCTCGGATTACAGCTGTCAACCAGCTCTGTGCCTGTAATCCTCTGTTATCTGCTTTCTGCTGCCGGCTAACTCCCTCCTTCCTCCTCCCCCCTCCCCTCTCCCTAGAGCAGACAGGGGACGTCTCCTGCAACAAGTCACAATTTTCAGATTTTTCAGAGTGGATGAAAAAGAGGAAGGAGGGGGGGACCTGGGAAAAGGCTTTTTACATGCAGATAATGGCAGATTTGGCTAATAAACCCATTACAAAGTTCCTTAAAATCGCCTGGACTATTGATTTCTGCAAAAAAAAAAAAAAATACGACAGTGACTCTTTAAATTAACTGGTGTCAGAAAGATAGATATTCATTCATAATTTACTTATATTTAAAAAAAAATCTGAAGTTTTCCAGTACTTTTCAGTGTTCTCTGCTGCCACCTCTGTTTGTGAGAGGAACTGTCCAGAGAAGTAGTGATTTCCTACTGCTCTGGACAGATCCTGTCACAGATAGGTGACAGCAGAGGGCTGTTCCCTCTGAA